>NC_092251.1:177500-440000 GCF_036320965.1 Panulirus ornatus | reverse complement strand
TACCATCTTCCATGCATGTCGTGTTAAGAGGAAAATATTTTTGAGTACGGATTGTGAATCGTCTCCTGGATTATTCCAAGAAAGAAGAATATCTGTTCTCACGTCTGTAGTTTAGAAAGGACAGCCCCACAACTTTCAAACGTTCCCACATACTGAGAAGTATCAGTCTTAGTGTTTACTAGGAAAGATCTTTTCACAGTTTTCACCTCTACAGTTTTACCTGTCTTAAAAGGTAATGTGATAGAATGTAAGAAAGTAAATTCTCGATTAATATGGGTAAAACTGAAAGTTGATGGAGAGAGATGGGTGATTATTGGTGCATATGCACCTGGGCATGAGAAGAAACATCATGAGAGGCAAGTGATTTGGGAGCAGCTGAATGAGTGTGTTAGTGGTTTTGATGCACGAGACCGGGTTATAGTGATGGGTGATTTGAATGCAAAGGTGAGTAATGTGGCAGTTGAGAGAATAATTGGTATACATGGGGTGTTCAGTGTTGTAAATGGAAATGGTGAAGAGCTTGTAGATTTATGTGCTGAAAAAGGACTGATGATTGGGAATACCTGGTTTAAAAAGCGAGATATACATAAGTATACTTATGTAAGTAGGAGAGATGGCCAGAGAGCGTTATTGGATTACGTGTTAATTGACAGGCGCGCGAAAGAGAGACTTTTGGATGTTAATGTGCTGAGAGGTGCAACTGGAGGGATGTCTGATCATTATCTTGTGGAGGCTAAGGTGAAGATTTGTATGGGTTTTCAGAAAAGAAGAGTGAATGTTGGGGTGAGGAGGGTGGTGAGAGTAAGTGAGCTTGGGAAGGAGACTTGTGTGAGGAAGTACCAGGAGAGACTGAGTACAGAATGGAAAAAGGTGAGAACAATGGAAGTAAGGGGAGTGGAATGGGATGTATTTAGGGAATCAGTGATGGATTGCGCAAAAGATGCTTGTGGCATGAGAAGAGTGGGAGGTGGGTTGATTAGAAAGGGTAGTGAGTGGTGGGATGAAGAAGTAAGAGTATTAGTGAAAGAGAAGAGAGAGGCATTTGGACGATCTTTGCAGGGAAAAAATGCAATTGAGTGGGAGATGTATAAAAGAAAGAGACAGGAGGTCAAGAGAAAGGTGCAAGAGGTGAAAAAAGGGCAAATGAGAGTTGGGGTGAGAGAGTATCATTAAATTTCAGGGAGAATAAAAAGATGTTCTGGAAGGAGGTAAATAAAGTGCGTAAAACAAGGGAGCAAATGGGAACTTCAGTGAAGGGCGCAAATGGGGAGGTGATAACAAGTAGTGGTGATGTGAGAAGGAGATGGAGTGAGTATTTTGAAGGTTTGTTGAATGTGTTTGATGATAGAGTGGCAGATATAGGGTGTTTTGGTCGAGGTGGTGTGCAAAGTGAGAGGGTTATGGAAAATGATTTGGTAAACAGAGAAGAGGTAGTAAAAGCTTTGCGGAAGATGAAAGCCGGCAAGGCAGCAGGTTTGGATGGTATTGCAGTGGAATTTATTAAAAAAGGGGGTGACTGTATTGTTGACTGGTTGGTAAGGTTATTTAATGTATGTATGACTCATGGTGAGGTGCCTGAGGATTGGCGGAATGCGTGCATAGTGCCATTGTACAAAGGCAAAGGGGATAAGAGTGAGTGCTCAAATTACAGAGGTATAAGTTTGTTGAGTATTCCTGGTAAATTATATGGGAGGATATTGATTGAGAGGGTGAAGGCATGTACAGAGCATCAGATTGGGGAAGAGCAGTGTGGTTTCAGAAGTGGTAGAGGATGTGTGGATCAGGTGTTTGCTTTGAAGAATGTATGTGAGAAATACTTAGAAAAGCAAATGGATTTGTATGTAGCATTTATGGATCTGAAGAAGGCATATGATAGAGTTGATAGAGATGCTCTTCGGAAGGTATTAAGAATATATGGTGTGGGAGGCAAGTTGTTAGAAGCAGTGAAAAGTTTTTATCGAGGATGTTAGGCATGTGTACGTGTAGGAAGAGAGGAAAGTGATTGGTTCTCAGTGAGTGTAGGTTTGCGGCAGGGGTGTGTGATGTCTCCATGGTTGTTTAATTTGTTTATGGATGGGGTTGTTAGGGAGGTGAATGCAAGAGTTTTGGAAAGAGGGGCAAGTATGAAGTCTATTGGGGATGAGAGAGCTTGGGAAGTGAGTCAGTTGTTGTTCGCTGATGATACAGCGCTGGTGGCTGAGTCATGTGAGAAACTGCAGAAGCTGGTGACTGAGTTTGGTAAAGTGTGTGAAAGAAGAAAGTTAAGAGCAAATGTGAATAAGAGCAAGGTTATTAGGTACAGTAGGGTTGAGGGTCAAGTCAATTGGGAGGTGAGTTTGAATGGAGAAAAACTGGAGGAAGTGAAGTGTTTTAGATATCTGGGAGTGGATCTGGCAGCGGATGGAACCATGGAAGCGGAAGTGGATCATAGGGTGGGGGAGGGGGCGAAAATTCTGGGAGCCTTGAAGAATGTGTGGAAGCAGAGAACATTATCTCGGAAAGCAAAAATGGGTATGTTTGAAGGAATAGTGGTTCCAACAATGTTGTATGGTTGCGAGGCGTGGGCCATGGATAGAGTTGTGCTCAGGAGGATGGATGTGCTGGAAATGAGATGTTTGAGGACAATGTGTGGTGTGAGGTGTTTTGATCGAGTAAGTAACGTAAGGGTAAGAGAGATGTGTGGAAATAAAAAGAGCGTGGTTGAGAGAGCAGAAGAGGGTGTTTTGAAATGGTTTGGGCACATGGAGAGAATGAGTGAGGAAAGATTGACCAAGAGGATATATGTGTCGGAGGTGGAGGGAACGAGGAGAAGAGGGAGACCAAATTGGAGGTGGAAAGATGGAGTGAAAAAGATTTTGTGTGATCGGGGCCTGAACATGCAGGAGGGTGAAAGGAGGGCAAGGAATAGAGTGAATTGGAGCGATGTGGTATACCGGGGTTGACGTGCTGTCAGTGGATTGAATCAGGGCATGTGAAGCGTCTGGGGTAAACCATGGAAAGCTGTGTAGGTATGTATATTTGCGTGTGTGGACGTATGTATATACATGTGTATGGGGGTGGGTTGGGCCATTTCTTTCGTCTGTTTCCTTGCGCTACCTCGCAAACGCGGGAGACAGCGGCAAAAAAAAAAAAAAAGGTAATGTCAGCACAGACCATTATTCTATATGAGAGAGTATTGGCGGGATGAAGACTGTTATCACTAGGTTTGCATGGCATTTCTTGAGGGTCCCAGCGTGTTGAGACATTCTCAGGGATAATGATAGTTACATCGTTTCCCATACAGTCTATCACTCCTGCCAAACACACGTATTCCCATAACATAACGTTATACTCTTTAGGTTTAGCTTGGTTTTAAAGGAATACAAGCAGCAACAGACCACCAGGCCTAACTGAGGTTGTCTATGATAGCGAGAGAGATCAAAAACATAGAAAGCCGTGCTCGCAGTCTCGGAACAATCTAAGCCAAGAGGAAGTAAATGCGACTACCACTGGAGAACTAAAAGTATATGTGTGTGTGTGTATATATATATATATATATATATATATATATATATATATATATATATATATATATATATATTTTATCATACTTTGTCGCTGTCTCCCGCGTTAGCGAGGTAGCGCAAGGAAACAGACGAAAGAAAGGCCCAACCCACCCACATACACATGTATATACATACACGTCCACACACACTCACACATACACATACCTATACATCTCAACGTATACATATATATACACACAAACATATACATATATACTCATGTACATAATTCATACTGTCTTCCCTTGTTCATTCCCGTCGCCACCCTCCACACATGAAATGACAACCCCTTCCTCCTGCATGTGCGCGAGGTAACGCTAGGAAAAGGCAACAAAGGCCACATTCGTTCACACTCAGTCTATAGCTGTCATGTATAATGCACCGAAACCACAGCTCCCTTTCCACATCCAGGCTCCATAAAACTTTTCATGGTTTACCCCAGACGCTTCACATGCCCTGGTTCAATCCATTGACAGCACGTCGACCCCGATATACCACATCGTTCCAATTCACTCTATTCCTTGCACGCCTTTCACTCTCCTGCATGTTCAGGCCCCGATCACTCAGAATCTTTTTCACTCCATCTTTCCACCTCAAAGGTTACTTGGTTTGACCACCAACCCACCTCTGAGTTTCTATTGCAGCATCAAAACATATACCTCTTTGCATCTCGACATTACTCAAATAATGCACTCCATGGACTAAATATATTTTATATATATATATATATATAAATATATATATATATATATATATATATATATATATATATATTATCATACTTTGTCGCTGTCTCCCGCGTTAGCGAGGTAGCGCAAGGAAACAGACGAAAGAAAGGCCCAACCCACCCACATACACATGTATATACATACACGTCCACACACACTCACACATACACATACCTATACATCTCAACGTATACATATATATACACACAAACATATACATATATACTCATGTACATAATTCATACTGTCTTCCCTTGTTCATTCCCGTCGCCACCCTCCACACATGAAATGACAACCCCTTCCTCCTGCATGTGCGCGAGGTAACGCTAGGAAAAGGCAACAAAGGCCACATTCGTTCACACTCAGTCTATAGCTGTCATGTATAATGCACCGAAACCACAGCTCCCTTTCCACATCCAGGCTCCATAAAACTTTTCATGGTTTACCCCAGACGCTTCACATGCCCTGGTTCAATCCATTGACAGCACGTCGACCCCGATATACCACATCGTTCCAATTCACTCTATTCCTTGCACGCCTTTCACTCTCCTGCATGTTCAGGCCCCGATCACTCAGAATCTTTTTCACTCCATCTTTCCACCTCAAATTTGGTCTCCCACTCATCCTCGTTCCCTCCACCTCTGACACATATATCCTCTTTGTCAATCTTTCCTTACTCATTCTCTCCATGTGACCAATATATATATATATATATATATATATATATATATATATATATATATATATATATATATATATATATATATATTAGAAAACAGGGAGTAGGGGGCTGTGTCCTACGTGCGTTGACTACCTCCCTCCGCGTATATACAAATTGGTGATAAGTGGCAACCATTAGTAGCCACACATTACACCCCTGTGTACTTCCTTGCTGAGCACTGTCAGATTGTCTGTTCCTGTTGTTGTTGTTGTTGTTGTTGTTGTTGTTGTTACAGTGGCTTTGGTGATGGTTGTTACTGTACTTGGTCATCCCCACAATGTCTGTGACTGATCTGATCCTATGTCTCGTTCTGTACCGTTATCATAGCAAATAGTTCAAGAATCTCAAACAGTGATACCCTGAGCTGACCTGTTGTCGTACGGCTGGCAACATGTATATCTGCTCAAAACTTTTCATTATGTTAATGTTTGGAATAAACTTTCTTCAATGATTTCCTTATTTCACATGTTCGGCGAACCTCACTGCTCTGTTGGTGGGGCGTCATGTTTTCGGTTTACATATAATTTTGCAGAAGTTTCCAGGCAAATTTTGTTATGTATGAAATGAATCATAACTGTACCACTAATACTTCTGGCATAGTAAATGACAGTGTATTTAGAGCCTCGTATTTACAGATAACAATTTTTGAACACCTATTTTCAATGGAAAAAGTTATCGTTAATTTCTATGGCAACAGTTTTTGTCAATGTAGCGTTTCACTGGAAGCAGCATTTCAGTGTATACTTTTAACAACAGGTTTTGTCAACATTTATTTTCAGACGCGACAGATTTGACCGTCCTATTATTCCAGTAGTAACATTATGTCTTCACCGGTAACAGCTGAAACTCGAAACTTTTTTTCCTTTATTGTGGAATTCGATTTTTTTTTTCCTGTTTACTACTTTCTCTTCTTTACTGTTTGTCACTCTTATTTTGACATCTATTCTTGAGCACCTAAATTTCTTTGTTTGCTTTCTATTTATCCCATTTTTCGGATTTCTCTGAATTTTTAGAATCATGAGCACCTATGAATCTATTCTTTTCTTTCTCTGTATGATCTCTCTCTCTCTCTCATTTTGTCTGTACCTCGAGCCCCAGCTGCACTGTGAACGAGTCCTTAACTCGGTTCCCTCACATATGTATCTGTCCTATCCAGTAATCTCGGCAGTCTCCTTCTCTGCCAACTGTTCGGCTAACTTGACTCCCTGTCCTTCTGGCGAGCCACATAGGCTCCTCATGTTTGACAACAGTTTCGCAAAATTCCTTCATCAAATCAAATTTATGCATCATTGTGTTCTCAACTGTCGCACCATTTGACGCATTTACTTAGGAATAAGTCTAGTTATTCTATAGTCTGTGTAGGTTCAGGCTGGGAAGGTGTGTGTGTGTGTGTGTGTGTGTGTGTGGTGTGTGGTGTGTGGTGTGTGTGTATGGTGTGTGTGTATGGTGTGTGTGTATGGTGTGTGTGTGTGTGCGTGTGTGGTGTCTGTGTGTGTGGTGTGTGTGTGTGTGGTGTGTGAGTGTGTGGTGTGCGAGTGTGTGGTGTATGGTATGTGTGGTGCGTGTGTGTGTGTGTGTGGTGTGTGTGTGTGTGTGGTGTCTGTGTGGTGTGTGTGTGTGTGTGTGTGTGTGTGTGTGTGTGGTGTGGTGTAGTGTGGTGCGTGTGTGTGTGTGTGTGTGTGTGTGTGTGTACATGCTTACTATTTGTGTATTGCGCGGAGTGTTTTACATTCGTGTTGCCCCGTTGTATGCACGAGTGTTAACCATGTCTTTACTCTAAAGTGTGCATACATATATAAACGTATTTGCATATCATAAGTAAATAAGGTTCGTTAATCCTCGCCTTAACCTGGCCCATGACTCAATACTAATTGTTATGGGGGAACTTTTTTCCTCCTCCTTGAGATTCATATGTTTATGTAAATTGACGTCTGGGTCTGTAGGTCAATTTGTCCTACCGACATCTCTGGCCAGCACTGTACATACTGAAAATAATGTAAATATTACCTATGAGTGAGAATGAGAGTTAAGGACTTACTGCCTAAGACTGCTAACTTGTGAACCAGGAAGCAGACACATTTGCTGTATACAGTGTGAAAATAGTGATCTTCCCAGTGCAGAATGTTCCGTGGCTATCCAGTCACCTGTCTACCTGTTCAAAGCAAGCCCTTGCTGACCGATCCATTGACAGATCTTTGAGTACTAACATGCATCCGTCTCATTGACTGTGCACTGGGGCAGTGTTGCTTGGCTTCTTGCCTTCTAAAGCAAACCATTACTGTAGAGCTCTACTGTGTGCTGCATAGAAGGTTCAGCACTACAGACATGTGGTCCTCAGCTACCTACTAGTAACAGCTCCTCTGTCAACCTGTTGGCCCACCTTCGCGTACAGTATACAGGTGGAACATTCAGCAGTAAGGTAGGAATCTGAGTGACTAGTGACAATCTTTATGGCAGGTAAAGCTCAGGAGGCTACGTTCTGCCCACCTAAGTAAAGTGTGTGACCTAAGCCTCTGAATGCCTTAGGAAAGTGTTGCCGGTCCAACGTCATTCAGGCAAGTATCATGTCAGCTCTCGTGAAGTTGTATGATAAGTGTCGGGAAAACTGTAACAGTGCTTGATAGGCTGAGATTGGGCTTAGTTCCTCCTACATCTATTGGTTTGTTTTGTTGACGGTATTTTGTCAGAGATCCACTAATTACATCAGATAATTACTTCTCTGTACTTTTTGACAATCATCTGGCATCGACCAGCGTTCAACTTAATATATATCTACTAATCTCAGAGTTCTACACCACAAACGATATTTACCAACTCTGTGGTAACATCTGCGCTGCTTGACCGTATTTGGCACACATCATATATTGTGGCAGTAAGAGGTAATCTTTCTGATGACACAACATCCTCACTTCCCTCCCTTCCTCCCTCCATGGTGTCCACAACTGTCCCAACCCTACCATGCTCGCCCAGTTTAGCTCACTCCGGTCGGGATGTCTTCCTCTTTCCCGTTTGCTTCCGTCGGAGGATGAAATGATGGAGCGTTATTCTCGTACCTATCCCCAGTGTTTTATTCAGGTCTCAATTCTTTTCCTGTATTTTTCCTACAGTTTTTTTTTCTCTCTCTCCCTCCTCTCTCTCTCTCTCTCTCTCTCTCTCTCTCTCTCTCTCTCTCTCTCTCTCTCTCTCTCTCTCTCTCTCCTTGCTTTGGTCCCCTACGTCTTGCCTCCCCACTACCGGCCATTCACTCCACCAACCAACTTATCTCCCCTAATTGTTTACCACTGGTGCTGACTACCGTACCTTCTGGTCCCTGGCCTGTCACTGATAATGGCCGCCGCTCTCGTGAAAAGCTCTATAAATCTGGTTTTTATTGGATTATTTTGTTCCAAACTGCCCCGCCATATCAGGTCACTTACTCAGAAATCAATGGGTATGTGTCGAAGTGTTTCTTTAGCTGGTTTGTGAATATGGTGGTGAAGTGTGTGTGTGTGTGTGTGTGTGTGTGTGTGTGTGTGTGTATGTGTGTGTGTGTGTGTGTTGGCTAGTGGGTGGTGTTTGTACTTTGGTCTCTCTCTCTCTCTCTCTCTCTCTCTCTCTCTCCTTTCATATCATTCATGATTGATTTGTGTCGGTAACCCCGACAAGTTTACTGTGCACCCCATCCATGCTCCTCCTGTGAGCGGTAGCGCGAAAGGATTACAGGGGTCACAAAGGGTCTTAGACCCAAGTGGGTTGATGATATTACATAAGATGTTACAATCCATATTTCAGCACATGAAGGCCCCAGCATCCCATAATTTTCATGCACTCAACCACTGGTGTACAAAGAGATAGAGCCGGGAGTAGGCACCCCATTGAAAATCTCAGGGGGTAAACCCAACTGAACGTGTGCCTGAGTGTTTACTCTTTACACTCTCGTAAAGGCAAACAACAAACCAACCTGAAGAAAGAGGAAAGAAAAAGATATTCCCCAGTAACTTCTACCTTTTTCCGTCAGCGAGAGGGATAGGACAGAAAATCATTCATGATATGCCACAAGAAGCACAGGTCGGGCTACAGACTTGATAACCTCCGCCCATCTAGGAACAAATCAAACATTCTTAACTAAATATTCTTGTTCTATATTTTGATATTTTTGTTTCAAGTTTGTTTTTAGTATTCTTTAGGCAAGATTATAATTGTTCCCGGGCTTTCATCTACCTCAATGGTTTGATAAGATGTTGACTGATAAATCTTAATTCATTTCTGGGTACGGATAAAGATAGATTCATAGGTCTAAGACACTCTTGAGACTCACGCCATCACCATGAGACTCACACCATCATCTTGAGACACACTATCATCTTGAGACTCACGCCATCACCATGAGACTCACACCATCATCTTGAGACACACTATCATCTTGAGACTCACGCCATTATCTTGAGACTCATGCCATGATCTTGAGACTCACGCCATCACCATGAGACTCACACCATCATCTTGAGACTCACACCATCATCTTGAGACACACTATCATCTTGAGACTCACGCCATCATGTTGATACTCACACCATCATCTTGAAATTCACATCATCATCTTAAGATTCACACCATTATCTTGAAACTCACATCACCTTGAGACGCACACTATCATAAGACTCACACCATCATCTTGAGACTCACACCATCATCATGAGACTCACATCATCATCATGAGACTCACATCATCATCTTGAGACTCACACCATCATCGTGAGACTCACATCATCATCTTGAGACTCACATCATCATCTTGAGACTCACACCATCATCGTGAGACTCACACCATCATCGTGAGACTCACATCATCATCTTGAGACTCACACCATCATCGTGAGACTCACATCATCATCTTGAGACTCACATCATCATCTTGAGACTCACACCATCATCGTGAGACTCACATCATCATCGTGAGACTCACATCATCATCTTGAGACTCACATCATCATCGTGAGACTCACATCATCATCTTGAGACTCACACCATCATCGTGAGACTCACACCATCATCGTGAGACTCACATCATCATCTTGAGACTCACACCATCATCGTGAGACTCACATCATCATCATGAGACTCACACCATCATCGTGAGACTCACATCATCATCGTGAGACTCACATCATCATCTTGAGACTCACATCATCATCGTGAGACTCACACCATCATCGTGAGACTCACATCATCATCATGAGACTCACACCATCATCGTGAGACTCACACCATCATCGTGAGACTCACACCATCATCGTGAGACTCACACCATCATCGTGAGACTCACATCATCATCTTGAGACTCACACCATCATCGTGAGACTCACATCATCATCGTGAGACTCACACCATCATCGTGAGACTCACATCATCATCTTGAGACTCACACCATCATCGTGAGACTCACATCATCATCTTGAGACTCACACCATCATCGTGAGACTCACATCATCATCTTGAGACTCACACCATCATCGTGAGACTCACATCATCATCATGAGACTCACACCATCATCGTGAGACTCACACCATCATCGTGAGACTCACATCATCATCTTGAGACTCACACCATCATCGTGAGACTCACATCATCATCTTGAGACTCACATCATCATCTTAAGATTCACACCATTACCTTGAAACTCACATCATCTTGAGACTCACTCCATCATCATGAAATCCACACCATTATCATGAGACTCACACCTTCATCTTGAGACTCACATCATCATCGTGAGACTCACACCATCATCGTGAGACTCACACCATCATCGTGAGACTCACATCATCATCGTGAGACTCATCATCATCATGAGACTCACATCAATATAGTGAGATTCACATCATCATCGTGAGACTCACACCATCATCAAGAGTCTCACATCATCATCATGAGACTCACATCATCATGAGACTCACATCATCACCATGTGACTCACATCATCATGAGACTCACATCATCATGAGACTCACATCATCATGAGACTCACATCATCATCATGAGACTCACATCATCATGAGACTCACATCATCACCATGTGACTCACATCATCATGAGACTCACATCATCATGAGACTCACATCATCATCATGAGACTCACATCATCATGAGACTCACACCATCATCGCGAGACTCACATCATCATCATGAGACTCACACCATCATCACGAGGCTCACATCATTTTGATGAGACTTACACCATCATCGTGAGACTCACATCATCATCATGAGAATCACATCATCATCGTGAGACTCACATCATCATCGTGTGACTCACACCATCATCTTGGGACTAACACCATCATCTTGAGACTCACATCATCATGAGACAAATTATCATCGTGAGACTCACATCATTGTGAGACTCATATCATCATCATGAGGCTCACATCATCATCATGAGACTCACATCAGTATCATGAGACTTACACCATCATCATGAGATTCACATCATCGTGAGACTCACATCATCATCGTGAAATTCACATCATCATCGTGAGAGATCATTCAACAAATTTCCATATTTGATTTATTGTCACAAAATTATTCTAACTTCTAAATGATTTACAAGTTAGTAATGAGTGGTGGATTTTATATGGAACTCGCGATGCTACTTATTACTTCCCATATATGTGTACATAATAATATATTGCCTGATGTAGTGCACAGACAGAGTTCAGGAGATGGTAAAGCAAGGCAGGGTTAGCGAAGCTGCCTCAGGTGATAGTACTCTACCCCCTTCTACTGGGTTCCACGTGGACCCCTACTGCTCTTCAGATTTCTCTCTCTCTCTCTCTCTCTCTCTCTCTCTCTCTCTCTCTCTCTCTCTCTCTCTCTCTCTCTCTCTCTCTCCGGGGCTAACTCATCCTGAGGCAAATCCCCGTCATAGCTGGTTGTGAATACCTCTCTTTCTTTAGTAACTTAGCGACATGTTACAACTGAATGATAGTGTTGTTCAAGGCATGTTACAACTGAATGATAGTGTTGCTCAAGACATGTTACAACTGGGTGTTGTAGTAGTGTTCCTGAGACATGACTGCACTACATCAGGCTTTCTGAGAAAGTTCGTCCTCAAACCTTTGTTATAGTGAGACGAGCACACTCTGTACCTGTCGAGGTCAGAAGAGAGGGGAGTGGCTCGCTCTCCTGCCTGCACATGAAGACTAAGTGACCCTTCACATGAGAGAGAGAGAGAGAGAGAGAGAGAGAGAGAGAGAGAGAGAGAGAGAGAGAGAGAGAGAGAGAACGTAACTATCAAATGCTAAAAATATTGCTTGCAGGAGCAGCATGATGGGAACAAACTTGGATCTTAAGAGCCCAGCGACGGTGAGGGAAATGACGAAACAACCATCAAGCAGACAATACGTCAAGTATGAACATCGGACCTGACGCTATATGACACCCTCACGGGAAAAACTAAATATGGTTTGTTAGTGGTGATTTCTTATATCATGGTAGGGCTTTCTGCATATGGAGACGCTCGTAACTATACAGACACATACCATATATGTAGAAATTCTACTCCTATACAGACGCATATATCACATATGGAGCTACTCCATAACTATACAGACACATATACCACACGTGGAAACACTCAATATCTATACAAACATATACACCACATATTCACGGAAGGAAACTCCCGTTAACATTATGGAACGGTCCTGGCTCTGTATCCTTACTTGACAGAGTTGAGCTGAAAGCTGTCCAACTTATAAACAGCCCCAGGCAAACTTCCAAACTTGACCCCCTTGCCCTACGCCGCGATGCTGGATCACTTTCCCTCTTCTATAGGTATTGGTTTGGTTTTTGCCACCGAGAACTGGCTGTTTGTGTGGCCCCACCACTAGCTAGACCACGCAATACTCGGCAAGCTGCTGTGCAAAATGATTGTGTGGCCATCAGCCACTCAAGGGTAGGCCATTTGGATAACTGCTTCTTTCTTTACACGTCGAAGCTTTGGAGCTCTACTTTCTTATATCTTTCCCAATAACTATGACTTAGCACAATTCACAAGACAGGTTTTTCACTTTCTCCAAAATTCGTAAATACTTTCCTTTGTCTTTTGTTTTTCCGTTTCATATTTCTCTCGGTTTTTCAATGAAGGCCCAGCCTTGATGTGGACTTTTGTCCGTGACTTGAGCCTTCAAGATAAAAGAAAAGACTGAGAGAATGACAGAGAAAGCATTAAAAAAAATATTCATAGCTAGAAAGTAAACTCTAGATTGATATGGGTAAAACTGAAAGTGGATGGAGAGAGATGGGTGATTACTGGTGCATATGCACCTGGGCATGAGAAGAAACATCATGAGAGGGAAGAGTTTTGGGAGCAGCTGAGTTTGTGTGTTAGTAGTTTTGATGAACGAGACCGGGTTATAGTGATGGGCGATTTGAATGCAAAGGTGAGTAATGTGGCAGTTGAGGGTATGATTGGTGTACATGGGGTGTTCAGTGTTGTAAATGGAAATGGTGAAGAGCTTGCAGATTCATGTCCTGAAAAAGGACTGGTGATTGGGGATACCTGGTTTACTTACATAAGAATACTTATGTAAGTAGGAGAGATTACGTGTGAATTACGTGTTAATTGATAGGCACGCGAAAGAGAGGCTTTTAGATGTTAATGTGTTGAGAGGTGCAACTGGAGGGATGTCTGATCATTATCTTGTGGAGGCGAAGGTGAAGATTTGTAGAGGTTTTCAGACAAGAGGAGAGAATGTTGGGGTGAAGAAAGTGGTGAGAGTAAGTGAGCTTAGGAAGGAGAATTGTGTGAGGAAGTACCAGGAGAGACTGAGTACAGAATGGAAAAAGGTGAGAACAAAGGACGTAAGGGGAGTAGGGGAGGAATGGGATGCATTTAGGGAAGCAGTGATGGCTTGCGCAAAAGATGTTTGTGGCATGAGAAGCGTGGAAGGTGGGCGGATTAGAAAGGGTAGTGAGTGGTGCGATGAAGAAGTAAGATTATTAATGAAAGAGATGAGAGAGGCATTTGGACGATTTTTGCAGGGAAATAATGCAAATGAGTGGGAGATGTATAAAAGAAAGAGGCAGGAGGTCAAGAGAAACGTGCAAGAGGTGAAAAGAGGGCAAATGAGAGTTGGGGTGAGAGTGTATCATTAAATTTTAGGGAGAATAAAAAGATGTTTTGGAAGGAGGTAAATAAAGTGCGTAAGACAAGGGAACAAATGGGAACATCAGTGAAGGGGACTAATGGGGAAATGATAACAAGTAGTGGTGATGTGAGAATGAGTATTTTGAAGGTCTGTTGAATGTGTTTGATGATAGAGTGACAGATATAGGATGTTTTGGTCGAGGTGGTGTGCAAAGTGAGAGGGTTAGGGAGAATGATTTGGTAAACAGAGAAGAGGTAGTAAAAGCTTTACAGAAGATGAAAGCCGGCAAGGCAGCAGGCTTGGATGGTATTGCAGTAGAATTTATTAAAAAAGGGGGTGATTGTATTGTTGACTGGTTGGTAAGATTATTCAATACATGTATGACTTACGGTGAGGTGCCTGAGGATTGGCGGAATGCTTGCATAGTGTCATTGTACAAAGGCAAAGGGGATAAGAGTGAGTGCTCAAATTACAGAGGTATAAGTTTGTTTAGTATTCCCGGGAAATTATATGGGAGGGTATTGATTGAGAGGGTGAAGGCATGTACAGAGCATCAGACTGGGGAAGAGCAGTGTGGTCTCAGAAGTAGTAGCGGATGCGTGGATCAGGTGTTTGCTTTGAAGAGTGTATGTGAGAAATACTTAGGGAAGCAAATGGATTTGTATGTAGCATTTATGGATCTGGAGAAGGCATATGATAGAGTTGATAGAGATGCTCTGTGGAAGGTATTAAGAATATATGGTGTGGGAGGCAAGTTGTTAGAAGCAGCGAAGAGTTTTTATCGAGGATGTAAGGCATGTATACGAGTAGGAAGAGAGGAAAGTGATTGGTTCTCAGTGAATGTTGGTTTGCGGCAGGGATGCGTGATGTCTCCATGGTTGTTTAATTTGTTTATGGATGGGGTTGTTAGGGAGGAGAATGCAAGAGTTTTGGAAAGAGGGGCAAGTATGAAGTCTGTTGTGGATGAGAGAGCTTGGGAAGCGAGTCAGTTGTTGTTCGCTGATGATACAGCGCTGGTGGCTGATTCGGGTGAGAAACTGCAGAAGCTGGTGACTGAGGTTGATAAAGTGTGTGAAAGAAGAAAGCTGAGAGTGAATGTGAATAAGAGCAAGGTTATTATGTACAGTAGGGTTGAGGGACAAGTCAATTGGGAGGTAGCTTTGAATGGAGAAAAACTGGAGGAAGTGAAGTGCTTTAGATATCTGGAAGTGGATTTAGCAGCGGATGGAACCATGGAAGCGGAAGTGAATCATTGGGTGGGGGAGGGGGTGAAAGTTCTGGGAGTGTTGAATAATGTGTGGAAGCCGAGAACGTTATCTTGGAAAGCAAGAGTGGGTATGTTTGAAGGAATAGTGGTTCCAACAATGATATATCGTTGCGAGGCGTGAGCTATAGATAGAGCTGTGCGGAGGAGGTGGATGTGCTGGAAATGAGATGTTTGAGGACAATAAGTGGTGTGAGGTGATTTAATCGAGTAAGTAATGAAAGGGTAAGAGAAATGTGTGGTAATAAAAAGAGTGTGGTTGAGAGAGCAGGTGAGGGTGTTTTGAAATGGTTTGGTCACATGGAGAGAATGAGCGAGGAAAGATTGACAAAGAGGATATATGTGTCAGAGGTGGAGGGAACGAGAAGTGGGAGACCAAATTGGAGATGGAAAGATGGAGTGAAAAAGATTTTGAGTGATCGGGGCCTGAACATGCAGGAGGGTGAAAGGCGTGCGAGGTATAGAGTGAATTGGAACGATGTGATATACCGGAGTCGACGTGCTGTCAATGAATTGAACCAGGGCATGTGAAGCGTCTGGGGTAAACCACGGAAATTTTTATGGGACCTGGATGTGGAAAGGAAGCTGTGGTTTCGGTGCATTATACATGACAGCTATTGACTGAGAGTGAACGAATGTGGCCTTTGTCGTCTTTTCCTAGCGCTACCTCGCGCACATGCGGGGGGAGGGGGTTGTCATTTCATGTGTGGTGGGGTGGCGACGGAAATGAATAAGGGCAGACAGTATGAATTACGTACATATGTATATATGTATATGTCTATGTGTGTATATATATATATATATATATATATATATATATATATATATATATATATATATATATATATACATATATATATATATATATATATATATATATATATATATATATATATATATATATATATATATATATATATATGCATACGTTGAGATGTATAGTAATGTATATGTGCGTGTATAAACACATGTATATACATGTGTATGTGGGTGCGTTGGGCCATTCTTTCGTCTGTTTCCTTGCGCTACCTCGCTAACGCGGGAGACAGCGACAAAGTATAATAAATAAATGAGAATAAGATCATGTAAATATAAACACACAGGAGATGGAAACCTGCGTATGTAGAAGTTTCTCCCCGCACCGTTCAAGTAGATGATTACACACATACACACACACACACACACACACACACACACACACACACACACACACGTGCACAAGGATAGACAGGCATACAAAAAACAAACCTGAGGGTCACTCTGTTAAGCCGTCAGATACGTTGCTCTACCTGGTCCAGCTGAGGGCCGGCCAGCTGTTTTCAGTTCTTCGGTAAACTCTTTAAATATGTTTTCTCCTCGGTTAACACTTGGTGTTTAAACATGGTGGCCCCTCGCCACCAGACGCAGTAAGAGCGAACGTCATATTGACAATTTGGTACAATGGGAGGAGGAGGAGGAGGAGGAGGTCACACGAGTGACAGTGTTTAGGATTTACTGCTACTCGAGGTATTTAGGTGTAGCTACGGACCTAGGCTAGAGTGGAGAGCCATGCAGGACTACTACCTCTTTGTTGTACTAACAGCTCTATTTTCTAGCAACTTTCTGCTGGCTGGTTCATGAAATCTACTAAAAATTATTACGACTATTTTATGGGTTAAAACAAGAGCCTTAACGTGTGACTCTGATAATGTACAGAGTTACGTACAGATTCCATTAGTGTAATGGGCGGTCTGGAAGACACTAAACCTCTCGCGTTTAGATGTATGTTACTCTACGAAAGTTGCAGTGTCCGAAATATTATTTGGGACGTACTAAAGATAAGATCATTTGCCGGGTACATCTTGAAGACGTCTAGAACATCTTGATGTAGTCAGATCACACCCATAATGACTCCTTATCATTCTGTAGTGGACAGTTTTTGAAATTCGTGGTACATGAGAGGTGGTGATGTGTCTGCTGGGTCAAAAGTCGAGCCAAGTTTCACGGTGGTAATAAATGCTTATGCACTATATCTATGCAAAGCATCGAGTCTTCTTCCTGACCACTATTAACCCATGAAGAACGTATTTAGCAAGATATGAGTCGCCTGCAAGTGGCGATACGAGTACTGTGTAAGGCAAATGGCTAGTTATGTTTACGTTACGTAAAGAAGGAAAGCGAGTGAGATTGTGAGAGGCAGCTTCTCCACAGCTGGTACCGCCCATCACACTGACCGCCACAAAACCTTTTATCCCCACCGACCCTTGAGATATATTGCTACGCTAGACCAGAAAAAAAATAAGAAAATAGAAAGTGTTAGCGGTTGCTCGGCGCTTGTTTCAGAGCCATTCATTGCGATAAAACGATTTTCTTGCGATTTTCTGACGAGGAATACGTATAAACTTTTCATTATAACATTCCAGTACAACCAAGAGACTCCAGTGAGAGAGTGATCAGTTTAGTGGTTATGTCTTCTTCATGTATGTATGTATGTATTTATGTATGTATGATGTATGTATGTATACTATGTATGTATGTATGTATGCATGATGTATGTATGTATGTAAATCTAATCAAACATAAAATAACGGTCTATTGGGTTCAGGCAGCCAGCCGGTCGAGAGTACACAGTTCAGGCGTTACAGTTTTTGTAGAACCGAAAAGTCATGAGTTAGTTACTAGTTAAGTGATAGTGTAAGAGCTTATGACTGGGGTGATCTGGATATTTCTACATCATGGATGAGCATATGGGTGAAGTACGTTTAGACAGAAAAGGTGACAGATATACAGGAATGTTTACGCAGTAAATAGTATGGTTTATTGATTATGAACTTGATTGAACATTAAGTGATGATAGCTACATTGATACAGTGGTTAACATGTTTATATCTATGAATGTGGAAGTATGTTGGTGTGACAATACGTATGTGACCTTAGTGTGGACAACATAATTCTCTTCCCAAATAGAGGGAAAGAATAACATATACATAACAAGCATGTGTAGAAAGTCCACCAAGCTAGGAAGTTATATGAATGCCAACAGTGAAGGCCCTACAAGATATAAACTTAGTGTCATAAACTCATATCTACGAAGAGCTTATGTGACCATGGAAATTGCCCACACTGGACTATACACCGTCAAGACGTAACCATCGTGAAACAAAGTCTTGTTGATAATTGCTATCATAATACAATCATCGACTGGCAAATAAACACATTCTTGAATAACACCATCGAACGCTAAGAACAGCATCAAAACTCAACCCGCAAAAGTATACTGTTTAGGAATCAGATGAGCCAGTCCGGCGCACACAGTAGAGGAACGCGCACTGTAAGATGAAGAGAAGCGTTACCTGCCGGAGCAGAGGTGATGTGTTATATGTAATGAACTGCCGGAGCAGAAGTGATGTGTTATATGTAATGAACTATCATAAGAATCCCAGAATCAGTATAAAAAAAAAAGATATGACATGATCAGTTCACCTTAACGTTATTGCAAATTGCTCTAACAGACTACACACAACACTGTCCTCATACAATTCCAGAAGTAGTTTCATGGAACATTTAGGTATAACTTTGCCATGTGTCCTAGCACAGGTCTCTCTTGTATTGCCGCACTACTCGTGACATTTATTGTTGCATGAAATGAATGTATCCCCGGCCTAGCTTGGCTTGGTTTACATTACCGAGATACAAAGTTACTCTGCGAGCCTTTTATTGTACTGCACATCTGACTACAGGACACGACCCAAGTGACGTTAAGTCTGCCCAAACCCTTCACAATTATGATGAGAAAATTCAAGTTAAGACATCTGGTGCTCCGCTGTGGAAGGTGGGCAAATGAAGGTTAGACAGGGATGTTATAATTTCATTAGTATTGTTTGATATAGATATGAGGAGTATTATGAGGAATATTGATGAATATCATCTTGAATGATCGATGTTGAAAAATACATAGATTGCTAAATAGAACCCAAACATTCATGCACAAAAGGAGTGATGAAACTGTGAATAAGGAGAACATACAGAAGGTTAAGTTGATGATGGTACAGGAAGGCCAGGTGATGGAGCCCCACGAGTGTAAAACTCCCTCCCTCACAGAACACAAACTGCGTCGTTTACCCCACTTCCCCATGCTTAGTAAAGCTCGACCATACAACATATCAGCTCATGTTGGCTAAGCTGCTTCATTGTTTCTAAAGTGTTGCCACATCTCTTACACAACAATGAAATATATCCTCACGTCAGTCACAAGGCTTTTCTTTTTTTTTAAGTATGACTCATATCATCCCGAGTTTCCTGCGGGAGAGACGAGCGAAGGCAACATATGATGCTGACTATTACAGTGACAGTTGGCAGTGTGTACGGAACACTGGCCATGTTAATGACCAATATATATCTTACTTCCTGAACTGTTGAACAAATCGTATTGGAAGTCGAGACATTCGCATCAGTTAAACACAAGAACGGGATTTTTCATGGCCAGTTTTAGCCCTGTTATGGGAGACGACTCATAATGAATTACTCATAATAGACGTCTAACGGCAATGACGACATATTGATAACTAGAAGTTAAAGCCTCATTAGTTTGTCATGACTTCCATGATAATTTGGTCAGTGCGAAAGAGAAATTAGAAGAATGAACACGAGGAAAAAATAATTTGAGTTCCAAGGTGAACACGAGGAAAAAAGACTCGAGTTCCAAGGTACAAAATTTCTAACTTTTGTCCATGTTTTCCACTGCGCTACACACAGTGGAGAGAACCTAATGAGGTAAAATGAGAAAATCTTAGCTCTTTATAATACTCGTACTTACTCATTACTTATAATACTTACTCGTACTTACTCATTATTCATAATACTTACTCGTACTTACTCAAAATCTATATTTCTTTTAATTGTGAAACATCATCGATCGACTATTGTTGACCCTGATGTTGGTGTCATTGCTCGTGATGATTGTTTCACCCGAGCAGGGGGTACAGCTGACCTGAGCAGATGGTACAGCTGACCCGAACAGCTGGTATAACTGACCCGAGCAGGTGGTGCAGTTGACCCAAACAGCTGGTACAGCTGACTCGAGCAGGTGGTACAGTTGACCCGAGCAGCTGGTACATCTCCCATCCGGAACATAACAACAAAAAGTTTTCAGTCAACGTTATTAGCGTCACGAAAATTCAATAATAGTCAACTTCAAACGGCGAAAATTTTGATGTCTTTGTTGTCAAAGATAATATGATGACAATAACGAAAAAGATATAGAGAGATTAATGACCTTCAGTAACCCGATCTAGCAGAGTAATGTCGCCGTGGACACGTTGGCTGTTTTCCTTCCTACAGGATTTGAGGATCTGATGTGGGCTCGCTTAATGTGATAGATTCTTTGATGGACGCCCCCCCCCCCCTTCTCTCTCTCTCTCTCTCTCTCTCTCTCTCTCTCTCTCTCTCTCTCTGGAGAAACTTGAGACACATTATTTGTAAAATCTAGGGATTGGAACATAACTATCATGAAACCAAATTTTCTAGAGAATGAAATACACAATCCCAACATGGCAACACATATTTCAAAAAAAAAACCAGCCTAAATTTAAAACTTCCCAGACTGAATCACTACAACTAAATCTATAATAACAAAAATACTCAAGAACTTAACCAGACAGATGAGACATTTCAAGAATTTGTACAACAGAATTAGATATGAGCGAGGCATGAGCTTAGAGAAGTTGTCAAGATTGGACAGACAAATGGTTCGAAACTTCTGCAATTGAACACAAAATTGGAGACAACAATGTATCGTATCAGGTGGCGGCAGCATTGTGAAACAATGTATCGTATCAGGTGGCGGCAGCATTGTCAAACAATGTATTGTATCAGGTGGCGGCAGCATTGTGAAACAATGTATTGTATCAGGTGGCGGCAGCATTGTGAAACAATGTATTGTATCAGGTGGCGGCAGCATTGTGAAACAATGTATTGTATCAGGTGGCGGCAGCATTGTGAAACAAGCACTCCACGAGTTGAGTGCCCCACGTTAGCTCAGGGTCGGAATACCTCGAGGGTCTTATGTACTAGAGGGTAGATAGGTATACACTCACACCCTTCCCATTCCCCCCCCCCCCCCCTCCCATCTCTCTCTCTCTCTCTCTCTCTCTCTCTCTCTCTCTCTCTCTCTCTCTCTCTCTCTCTCTCGTAATCCCTGACATTGCAGACCCAACTTTTATCACTTTCTGGCTCATCATGACCCATGGCGTCATAAATTACCCACCTCTACACCGCCACTGAGCTCTGTAGTGCGATAACCACATGATCATCGCATGAACAACTGACACAACTCAAGCCCCACATGAAAGGTCACAAGGCAGCCTGGCACTGAAACCTCAGTTGACAAGGGGACAGATGAAGCAGAACTGTAAACTTTCGGTCTCACAATTGTCCAAAACATATCCTGTTTCTTAGAGAATATTTTCAATCCATTGATTCATAAATATCATTTTTTCATTTATTCAACAACTCAAAATATATGCGCAAAATATACGCACTATAAGCCCTAGCAGCTCTCGTTTTCCAATAAACAACTCACCAAAAATCGAGACTTCATTCACAAAACGTTAAACTATTGTAACACAAACGTCAAACTATTGTAACACAAACGTTAAACTATTGTAATACAAACGTTATACTATTGTAACACAAACGTCAAACTATTGTAACACAAACGTTATACTACTGTAACACAAACGTCAGACTATTGTAACACAAACGTTAAACTATTGTAACACAAACGTCAAACTATTGTAATACAAACGTTATACTATTGTAACACAAACGTCAAACTATGGTAACACAAACGTTATACTACTGTAACACAAACGTCAGACTATTGTAACACAAACGTTAAACTATTGTTACACAAACGTCAAACTATTGTAATACAAACGTTATACTATTGTAACACAAACGTCAAACTATTGTAACACAAACGTTATACTACTGTAACACGTCAGACTATTGTAACACAAACGTTAAACTATTGTAACACAAACGTCAAACTATTGTAATACAAACGTTATACTATTGTAACACAAACGTCAAACTATTGTAATACAAACGTTATACTACTGTAACACAAACGTCAGACTATTGTAACACAAACGTTAAACTATTGTAACACAAAAGTCAGACTATTGTAACACAAAAGTCAGACTATTGTAACACAAACGTCAAATTATAGTAACACAAACGTTAAACTATTGTAACACAAACGTCAAACTATTGTAACACAAACGTTAAACTATTGTAACAAACGTCAAACTATTGTAACACAAACGTTAAACTATTGTAACACAAACGTCAGACTATTGTAACACAAACGTTAAACTATTGTAAGACAAACGTTAAACTATTGCAACACAAACGTCAAACTATTGTAATACAAACGTTATACTATTGTAACACAAACGTCAAACTATTGTAACACAAACGTTAAACTATTGTAACACAAACGTCAAACTATTGTAACACAAACGTTAAACTATTGTAACACAAACGTCAAACTATCGTAACACAAAATTCAAACTATTGTAACACAAACGTCAGACTATTGTAACACAAACGTTAAACTATTGTAACACAAACGTTAAACTTTTGTAACACAAACGTCAAACTATTGCAATACAAACGTTATACTATTGTAACACAAACGTCAAACTATTGTAACACAAACGCTAAACTATTGTAACACAAACGTCAAACTATTGTAACACAAAAGTTATACTATTGTAACACAAACGTCAGACTATTGTAACACAAACGTTAAACTATTGTAACACAAACGTTGAACTATTGTAACACAAACGTCAAACTATTGTAACACAAACGTCAAACTATTGTAACAAACGTCAAACTATTGTAACACAAACGTCAAACTATTGTAACAAACGTTAAACTATTGTTACACAAACGTTAAACTATTGTAACACAAACGTTAAACTATTGTAACACAAACGTCAAACTATTGTAACACAAACGTCAAACTATTGTAACACAAACGTTAAACTATTGTAACACAAACGTTAAACTACTGTAACACAAACGTTAAACTATTGTAACACAAACGTCAAACTATTGTAACACAAACGTTAAACTATTGTAACACAAACCTATGAAAACTCAAAGCACAAAACTAAACGACTCGACCAGCAACATCCCTCATCTAACACAACACAACATTCAAAACTTTGATGAAACAAAAATATTTCATCATGAAACAAGAAATATATCATTTCATGGAGTCTGCTGAACAACCCAACCAACAAGACGAACCACACTTAACGTGGAGGCAGTCACCTCCACACATCAACATAGCTCGTGATATATGTACCACCGTCCCATTACTTCATCCACAGCCACCTACCTCAGATTGTCACCATCTTCCATCAGATACAGTATAGGAAATCCTCTAGTCTGATATTTACACTAACATTTTAACTCCCTTTAACGTCAGTCACTTGTGCGTACCTCTTTCGTCTTTATTATTCAGCTTAAAAGCGATACACATGCAGGTCCCTCTTAGCCCAAAACGCTATTTGTTCTCTGAAAAGCAAACTTCCCCGGACAGCTACTAACCGTTTGCCAAGCGAATTATTTTTTCCCAATGTCCAGTGACCACGCATAGACGAAAGGAGATATGAATATTCCTCGCTGAGGTCAAGGAAAACATCTATTATGAACTCTAACAGTGACACCTACAGGCAACCTGTAGAAGTGACGGAATTCCTTAATTCCTTAGGTTTTTCATCTACGGCCAATATAAGCCCAGACCACTGTCAACACAAATCCAGCCTACGGCCAACTTAACCTCAGCCAACTGCCAACATAGCTCCAGCCCACTGCCAACATGACCCCAGCCTACGGCCAACAAATAAACAACGGAAATCTTACCTACGGAGTAGACCTATGTATGAAGCTCAGTCAGTTGCGGGCTCTGGCTCACCACTAACACACTGTGAACAAAACTGAGCTGTTATCCTGGTGGGCTTTGTCCAACTCCAGGAAGATTTACAAAGAAAGGAAAACTAAGGTGTTTTAGCACAATTTTAGTGTGATGCCGAGACCCCATGTATTTACGCCATCTTACGGCATGCTACCCAACTAAAACAGCAATGAAAGAAAACGATAAATCATACCATTACTGAACAGATCCCAGACAGTTTATTAAAGTTGACTACAACACCCTATACATACATACAAAATTTAGGGTCGTGGTTGGGATTCATGATCAATTCGTCTAAGTTACATCTTTACATAGTTGATAACACAATGATATGTGTCAGTTTAAAGAAATTGCTGTTGATGTGTCCTCTAATTTCATAATAGAAAATTTACACACCTTATCCTACATGTTTTCTCCATTGTGTTTCTCTCATCTTTCACATACATACTTCCTGACAAACTAGAAAGTCCAATATTGAACCATTCGTTGAAAAATAGTTTATGCTGAGTTTCATCAATTCTGGGTGAAGTGAAATGACGAGACCTGAGGACCTGCCTCTGATACAAGAGTTAAGGCCCAGTCCCTGAATATTTTCCTGCGTTTCTTTGCCAATCGTATGCCTCACATATTCAACTACAAACACAGTAATGAAGCCGTGCTACGCTATCAATCAATCCAACAGTAACAAGATAAACAATAAACACGCATGGTTGATATTACATGATTATATGTGGGATTTATTAGATGACTTACAGATTCTGATTAGAAATCTTGCAGGCTAGTCAAGTTCCTGTGAACTCATCAAACTTCTGCCCGAGTGTAGCGGAGCAAGCGAGGTGCCTATGATCAAAGCCAAGACGCTGCTCCTCGCGTGGTAAACTATGTCGCTGATGGGAGAGAGGTCAACAACATCCAACCCAGAATTGTCGAGGGTGGAGAGGTACAGACAACCATGTAGAACATCGTCTCTTGTAGCGTTGCTTGTTGTTCTTGTGTGTTGCTGTGACGGTAAGACTTTAGACACGTCACGAAATAAACAAAGTTCCTCAGATTTTTTTGTTGGAAGTTCAAATGAGGCAGATACGACTTTTTCTTTTTACCTCTCAGAAAATAGACCTGAAGAAGGCACGGTGTCTTAAAGATCTACATGTAATGAATAATGTTGTTCTCCCCACATAATTTCATTGTTCTGCCATACCCTTGAGCTTGGACTTACCGGATGCCTAAAAGCCTTTTTCATTAGCCACAGCCAGACTCGAAGTGTTGTACAACAGTTGTAAAAAGATAGAACAAAGTAAATTGAACGTATAACAAGAGAAAAGGCAAAGATGATAAGATATAACAGGAAGAATGGCGGAGTTTTTATTGTAATTTTTTCATATTTTTGTTAACTTATATTCACTGTCTATTATCCTTCCAGTTTATCATGGACTTATACTGTCAATCCTCATCTTTCAGTTTATCATGGACGTATACTTTCACTCCTCATCTTCCAGTGTATCATGGACTCACATATACTGTCACTCATCTTCCAGTGTATCATGGACCTCTACTGTCACTTCACATCGTTTGATTCTGATACTATCTGCTCGGAAATTGTTATTGTTCTGGCTTGTTTTATCATTCACTTTATTGTTCATGCATGTTCTAATTTGTGTATTAATTAAAGTATTTCACTTGGGATGTATAATCATCAGTTACCAAACTTCGTATATTTATGCCAAAGATCTTCCTGGGTTTTGTTAACATCATGTTTGTTGGGTGTCCAGCGTTGCTGTAGTTCGTGGACTCTGACTAGTGATAGTTTTGGTCATCGTTAGCAATTGGATCTCATGGTTAGCGCTGGTTGGTAATACTCATGTTCTGTCCAACTACAGCTGTAGTCTGTTGTAGAATTGTTTTTGTTGTTCACCTTTCTTGTCCATATCTGTTCCTGTCATAATCTTTAGTTCATACTCAGGTTCTAGGTATATATATGGCCTCTAGTGGTGTTCTACTCTTCCTTTAATTCTGTTCTTGTGTTTGGTTTGCTTTATCTCTTAATCTTTCAGTTCTTTCATTTCATTTTGATCATCTTTTGTGTTCACTTTACTGGCTGTTTAAAACTACCTCTCTACTCCAACTTACATTTCTGAAAAACTCTTGTAGTAATGGCAGGTTTCTGTATTCATTTCTCATTGTGCATGTGTCTCTCTCCTTACAGGTATGATATTTGTCAGAGAGAGAGAGAGAGAGAGAGAGAGAGAGAGAGAGAGAGAGAGAGAGAGAGAGAGAGAGAGAGAGAGAGAGAGAGAGAGAATCTGTAAAGGCGGTCAACGCACTCCACGTGTATACAGCCGTTGCTGTATACAGTAACTTGTATATAGTAACTTGTGGGTAATAAAACAGGGGTAACAACATTATCTATTTTATTTCATAAAAATTTTAGAAAAATACAGAATCACTGACGTCAGAATGCGGCTCCAGGTCTCGTCTTCCACAAGTAGAACTTAGCAGCGTCCTCCCCACCTATTAACCTCATTAGTGTTCTTCCCATCCGTTCATTGCTCGTGTTCACCTACTCTCCTGCTAAAAGTCAGTGATAAAAAACTACAGATACACAATACCATCAGTGAACGTCATCAAACCACAGAGCTTGGAGACTCGAGGCTTCAGAGGAAGTATAAAGAGATCGTGAAAAATTTCTGCGTGGACTAGAGTCATCTGGTGTCAGTGGCTGTTCCAGCAAATGAATCGATCGCTCACAACAGGTAACAACGGTTGTTCCCAGGTGCTGCTGGGTAGAAGTAGTAAATATACACACGTGAACAACAGGAACAGTGAACGCTCTCTAGAGGTTTAACCATTGTAGGTGATCAAGTACTAAAGCACGACGTTAGGAACCTTGAGCACGACACTACAATTCTTGATCAATATGGCCTCACCTGCCAGGGTAGCACCGTCGTGGCCACGGGTCAAGACCTCTTGCTCAAACTTGCTGGTAACCAACCGCTGGTCCAAGTTGATACTATGTACAAGTGGCCGCTATGACGCTACAGAGAAGTGACCGCTGACAGACACTAACTTCAGTGAAGGTGACTCAACAGTACAACTCACGCTATATAGAGACGACCACTTGCATTGAAGTAAATGCTATACCCACGTGAAGGCTACTGAGGAAAGGTTAACATTTGGGAAGAACGACTCTAAGAAACTGCGTCACAGTCTGACCAGAGGCTGTGAGGCGAGGCCTTGTACCACATCGTTCGCCAGGATTCATCTCTGATGATTCTAACTTTTCATTTCATTTTCTGTTATACAAACAACAACTTCATCTAACGCTGTAGAAGGTTAAATATTTTTGCCTGTCATTGTATATCAAAATTCAGAATTGGACGCAAAATACTCCCATCTAACACGAAACTCTTCTATACGCTCATATAAACATCGCAAAGCCAGTTACACGTGGATGCGTACTGGCCAGTCATACGCTGACACATCCTGGTCAAGCACACACGGATAGTCAAGCACACACGGACACATCCCCACCAAATACACACAGGCATATCGCGGGAGCCCAAAGCAGGTTTATAGAAAGGGTTCAATACGAAAAAATTAATTATTTTTATACATCAGCTACTGCCAGCAATGTGCTGGGATAACTTACCCTAGAGAGAGAGAGAGAGAGAGAGAGAGAGAGAGAGAGAGAGAGAGAGAGAGAGAGAGAGAGAGAGAGAGAGAGAGAGAGAGAGAGAGAGAGAGAGAGAGAGAGAGAGAGATTCAAAAATACTCTTCTGCTGAAAAATGAGAAATGATTATAATTGTCGAACTCTTTTTACAATAGATTTAAAGATAATATAAACATAGTAAAATCTTAGTTTGATATGGTAAAGATAAATGTAATTAATTCTACAATAAGATAAAGTGAATATTAAGTTAGTGTTTCCTCAACAAAACCGCTTATTTGGTCTTAAAGGCACGCGGTGGTTCGGGTACTGGCATGAGGAGAGGTGTGGTCACAGGCTCTGGGGGTAGCCCCTCGCTGATTGGTGGAGGCAACGGATCTGGGTACGTAATTGCTGTGGTCACGTCACCGTCTGGTCCACTTGCCATATCGATACCACAGGGATTCATCCTGACTGGTGCAGCAACAACATCTTTTGTCATGTTTGTTTTGGTTGTGGTGGCTTGTGTTTGGTTGGAATGTGAACCAGTAGGGTCCCATGACTCCAGCATGTGGGCCACCTCACGGAATCCTCCAAGGAGCTTGGCGCTGCCACTACAACTCTCCAAACCTGACACAAACAGATAATACTGACATTGGAAAACTTATAGTAAACTTGATAGTAAAAAAAGTATCCATGTATCATTATCATTTACCATAAAAATTAATGTCAACTCAGTTAAAAGCTCGAGACAACAGCGTTACTGCGGTTAGAATAACGATGTCGCTATATATACTTTATCTGATTTGTTTCTCATTCACTGTTAATCTACGGATCATACTGGATTAACTGATAACGCAAAATGTGATATAAAGAATGGTTATCTTATCCTTGTGCCAGACGTCGTCTCTGTTTGACCTACCAGAATAAAGATTTCAGTAAGAGTTCTCCTACCGTCTCCCTTGGAGAACCTACAAGAAAATAACCTTCGTCCTGGAGGATACTGTTTCCTTCCTCGAGAGATTGCCTTCCTCCAGGGAAGCCTCTTGATCCACCAACATAGCCAACATGATTGTCTGGCCCAGAACTATGGTGTACCAACATAGTTGTCTGGTTCACTGTCATGGTCCACCAACACAGCTAACTGACCCTTACGCATCAACTCCCATCACTCGCCTCCTAGTTTTAAGGAGAATATGTTCCTGCGAAAATTCCTCGCGCACCTTCTTCCCTCCTGCTAGATCTGGAAGAGGAATAGAAATGCTCATTCTTCCCTCATCTTTTCTAAACCATTTCCTTTCCCTTTCCATTAAATCTAAATGGAGAAAGTGAAGTATGAACAGTTCTCTTCTTCCCTCCTTCCCTTCCTTTATGGTCGCTAAAATTCTAATTTCCTTTATTGCTCCCCATCCCTTCCTCCTCCAAGGGATACTCTCTACCCTCTTCCTTCCCTCGCTCCTGATAGACTTACAAGAAGAGAGAGATCCAGGAGAAGATCCTTCACCTTCGTAAGCGTAGTTTCTCAGGTCGTCGCCGGCAGGAGAGTTTCCAGCTCCACCTCGAGTCGTTGCACTACCATTCCTCCTCGCATCTTCACTTCCTCTGCCTGTCTGGCCGGCCCCAGCACCCGGTCCCCCGCCACTACGCCTCTGGCCCTCAAGGCTGCTGGTGACGGAGGCGGCGTCCACCTGCAGCACGTCCACGTCTGTAAGGAAGAAAATCGTGGAAAGTTGAGACTTCCATCGCCTTACTGGAGACAGTACGTACACTATGTTTGTTAAAAGAAGTATATGCCATATACAATAGTCTTGTGTTGGACTCATGATGGGCTGAATTTCACCTAACCTATCATCAGATGTGTGTGTGTGTGCAAATCACTTGTATCCGTCAATGTATCACTTGTATCCGTCAATGTATCACTTGTATCCGTCAATGTATCACTTGTATCCGTCAATGTATCACTTGTATCCGTCAATGTATCACTTGTATCCGTCAATGTATCACTTGTATCCGTCAATGTATCACTTGTATCCGTCAATGTATCACTTGTATCCGTCAATGTATCACTTGTATCCGTCAATGTATCACTTGTATCCGTCAATGTATCACTTGTATCCGTCAATGTATCACTTGTATCCGTCAATGTATCACTTGTATCCGTCAATGTATCACTTGTATCCGTCAATGTATCACTTGTATCCGTCAATGTATCACTTGTATCCGTCAATGTATCACTTGTATCCGTCAATGTATCACTTGTATCCGTCAATGTATCACTTGTATCCGTCAATGTATCACTTGTATCCGTCAATGTATCACTTGTATCCGTCAATGTATCACTTGTATCCGTCAATGTATCACTTGTATCCGTCAATGTATCACTTGTATCCGTCAATGTATCACTTGTATCCGTCAATGTATCACTTGTATCCGTCAATGTATCACTTGTATCCGTCAATGTATCACTTGTATCCGTCAATGTATCACTTGTATCCGTCAATGTATCACTTGTATCCGTCAATGTATCACTTGTATCCGTCAATGTATCACTTGTATCCGTCAATGTATCACTTGTATCCGTCAATGTATCACTTGTATCCGTCAATGTATCACTTGTATCCGTCAATGTATCACTTGTATCCGTCAATGTATCACTTGTATCCGTCAATGTATCACTTGTATCCGTCAATGTATCACTTGTATCCGTCAATGTATCACTTGTATCCGTCAATGTATCACTTGTATCCGTCAATGTATCACTTGTATCCGTCAATGTATCACTTGTATCCGTCAATGTATCACTTGTATCCGTCAATGTATCACTTGTATCCGTCAATGTATCACTTGTATCCGTCAATGTATCACTTGTATCCGTCAATGTATCACTTGTATCCGTCAATGTATCACTTGTATCCGTCAATGTATCACTTGTATCCGTCAATGTATCACTTGTATCCGTCAATGTATCACTTGTATCCGTCAATGTATCACTTGTATCCGTCAATGTATCACTTGTATCCGTCAATGTATCACTTGTATCCGTCAATGTATCACTTGTATCCGTCAATGTATCACTTGTATCCGTCAATGTATCACTTGTATCCGTCAATGTATCACTTGTATCCGTCAATGTATCACTTGTATCCGTCAATGTATCACTTGTATCCGTCAATGTATCACTTGTATCCGTCAATGTATCACTTGTATCCGTCAATGTATCACTTGTATCCGTCAATGTATCACTTGTATCCGTCAATGTATCACTTGTATCCGTCAATGTATCACTTGTATCCGTCAATGTATCACTTGTATCCGTCAATGTATCACTTGTATCCGTCAATGTATCACTTGTATCCGTCAATGTATCACTTGTATCCGTCAATGTATCACTTGTATCCGTCAATGTATCACTTGTATCCGTCAATGTATCACTTGTATCCGTCAATGTATCACTTGTATCCGTCAATGTATCACTTGTATCCGTCAATGTATCACTTGTATCCGTCAATGTATCACTTGTATCCGTCAATGTATCACTTGTATCCGTCAATGTATCACTTGTATCCGTCAATGTATCACTTGTATCCGTCAATGTATCACTTGTATCCGTCAATGTATCACTTGTATCCGTCAATGTATCACTTGTATCCGTCAATGTATCACTTGTATCCGTCAATGTATCACTTGTATCCGTCAATGTATCACTTGTATCCGTCAATGTATCACTTGTATCCGTCAATGTATCACTTGTATCCGTCAATGTATCACTTGTATCCGTCAATGTATCACTTGTATCCGTCAATGTATCACTTGTATCCGTCAATGTATCACTTGTATCCGTCAATGTATCACTTGTATCCGTCAATGTATCACTTGTATCCGTCAATGTATCACTTGTATCCGTCAATGTATCACTTGTATCCGTCAATGTATCACTTGTATCCGTCAATGTATCACTTGTATCCGTCAATGTATCACTTGTATCCGTCAATGTATCACTTGTATCCGTCAATGTATCACTTGTATCCGTCAATGTATCACTTGTATCCGTCAATGTATCACTTGTATCCGTCAATGTATCACTTGTATCCGTCAATGTATCACTTGTATCCGTCAATGTATCACTTGTATCCGTCAATGTATCACTTGTATCCGTCAATGTATCACTTGTATCCGTCAATGTATCACTTGTATCCGTCAATGTATCACTTGTATCCGTCAATGTATCACTTGTATCCGTCAATGTATCACTTGTATCCGTCAATGTATCACTTGTATCCGTCAATGTATCACTTGTATCCGTCAATGTATCACTTGTATCCGTCAATGTATCACTTGTATCCGTCAATGTATCACTTGTATCCGTCAATGTATCACTTGTATCCGTCAATGTATCACTTGTATCCGTCAATGTATCACTTGTATCCGTCAATGTATCACTTGTATCCGTCAATGTATCACTTGTATCCGTCAATGTATCACTTGTATCCGTCAATGTATCACTTGTATCCGTCAATGTATCACTTGTATCCGTCAATGTATCACTTGTATCCGTCAATGTATCACTTGTATCCGTCAATGTATCACTTGTATCCGTCAATGTATCACTTGTATCCGTCAATGTATCACTTGTATCCGTCAATGTATCACTTGTATCCGTCAATGTATCACTTGTATCCGTCAATGTATCACTTGTATCCGTCAATGTATCACTTGTATCCGTCAATGTATCACTTGTATCCGTCAATGTATCACTTGTATCCGTCAATGTATCACTTGTATCCGTCAATGTATCACTTGTATCCGTCAATGTATCACTTGTATCCGTCAATGTATCACTTGTATCCGTCAATGTATCACTTGTATCCGTCAATGTATCACTTGTATCCGTCAATGTATCACTTGTATCCGTCAATGTATCACTTGTATCCGTCAATGTATCACTTGTATCCGTCAATGTATCACTTGTATCCGTCAATGTATCACTTGTATCCGTCAATGTATCACTTGTATCCGTCAATGTATCACTTGTATCCGTCAATGTATCACTTGTATCCGTCAATGTATCACTTGTATCCGTCAATGTATCACTTGTATCCGTCAATGTATCACTTGTATCCGTCAATGTATCACTTGTATCCGTCAATGTATCACTTGTATCCGTCAATGTATCACTTGTATCCGTCAATGTATCACTTGTATCCGTCAATGTATCACTTGTATCCGTCAATGTATCACTTGTATCCGTCAATGTATCACTTGTATCCGTCAATGTATCACTTGTATCCGTCAATGTATCACTTGTATCCGTCAATGTATCACTTGTATCCGTCAATGTATCACTTGTATCCGTCAATGTATCACTTGTATCCGTCAATGTATCACTTGTATCCGTCAATGTATCACTTGTATCCGTCAATGTATCACTTGTATCCGTCAATGTATCACTTGTATCCGTCAATGTATCACTTGTATCCGTCAATGTATCACTTGTATCCGTCAATGTATCACTTGTATCCGTCAATGTATCACTTGTATCCGTCAATGTATCACTTGTATCCGTCAATGTATCACTTGTATCCGTCAATGTATCACTTGTATCCGTCAATGTATCACTTGTATCCGTCAATGTATCACTTGTATCCGTCAATGTATCACTTGTATCCGTCAATGTATCACTTGTATCCGTCAATGTATCACTTGTATCCGTCAATGTATCACTTGTATCCGTCAATGTATCACTTGTATCCGTCAATGTATCACTTGTATCCGTCAATGTATCACTTGTATCCGTCAATGTATCACTTGTATCCGTCAATGTATCACTTGTATCCGTCAATGTATCACTTGTATCCGTCAATGTATCACTTGTATCCGTCAATGTATCACTTGTATCCGTCAATGTATCACTTGTATCCGTCAATGTATCACTTGTATCCGTCAATGTATCACTTGTATCCGTCAATGTATCACTTGTATCCGTCAATGTATCACTTGTATCCGTCAATGTATCACTTGTATCCGTCAATGTATCACTTGTATCCGTCAATGTATCACTTGTATCCGTCAATGTATCACTTGTATCCGTCAATGTATCACTTGTATCCGTCAATGTATCACTTGTATCCGTCAATGTATCACTTGTATCCGTCAATGTATCACTTGTATCCGTCAATGTATCACTTGTATCCGTCAATGTATCACTTGTATCCGTCAATGTATCACTTGTATCCGTCAAAATATCACTTGCATCCGTCAATGTATCACTTGTATCCGTCAATGTATCACTTGTATCCGTCAATGTATCACTTGTATCCGTCAATGTATCACTTGTATCCGTCAATGTATCACTTGTATCCGTCAATGTATCACTTGTATCCGTCAATGTATCACTTGTATCCGTCAATGTATCACTTGTATCCGTCAATGTATCACTTGTATCCGTCAATGTATCACTTGTATCCGTCAATGTATCACTTGTATCCGTCAATGTATCACTTGTATCCGTCAATGTATCACTTGTATCCGTCAATGTATCACTTGTATCCGTCAATGTATCACTTGTATCCGTCAATGTATCACTTGTATCCGTCAATGTATCACTTGTATCCGTCAATGTATCACTTGTATCCGTCAATGTATCACTTGTATCCGTCAATGTATCACTTGTATCCGTCAATGTATCACTTGTATCCGTCAATGTATCACTTGTATCCGTCAATGTATCACTTGTATCCGTCAATGTATCACTTGTATCCGTCAATGTATCACTTGTATCCGTCAATGTATCACTTGTATCCGTCAATGTATCACTTGTATCCGTCAATGTATCACTTGTATCCGTCAATGTATCACTTGTATCCGTCAATGTATCACTTGTATCCGTCAATGTATCACTTGTATCCGTCAATGTATCACTTGTATCCGTCAATGTATCACTTGTATCCGTCAATGTATCACTTGTATCCGTCAATGTATCACTTGTATCCGTCAATGTATCACTTGTATCCGTCAATGTATCACTTGTATCCGTCAATGTATCACTTGTATCCGTCAATGTATCACTTGTATCCGTCAATGTATCACTTGTATCCGTCAATGTATCACTTGTATCCGTCAATGTATCACTTGTATCCGTCAATGTATCACTTGTATCCGTCAATGTATCACTTGTATCCGTCAATGTATCACTTGTATCCGTCAATGTATCACTTGTATCCGTCAATGTATCACTTGTATCCGTCAATGTATCACTTGTATCCGTCAATGTATCACTTGTATCCGTCAATGTATCACTTGTATCCGTCAATGTATCACTTGTATCCGTCAATGTATCACTTGTATCCGTCAATGTATCACTTGTATCCGTCAATGTATCACTTGTATCCGTCAATGTATCACTTGTATCCGTCAATGTATCACTTGTATCCGTCAATGTATCACTTGTATCCGTCAATGTATCACTTGTATCCGTCAATGTATCACTTGTATCCGTCAATGTATCACTTGTATCCGTCAATGTATCACTTGTATCCGTCAATGTATCACTTGTATCCGTCAATGTATCACTTGTATCCGTCAATGTATCACTTGTATCCGTCAATGTATCACTTGTATCCGTCAATGTATCACTTGTATCCGTCAATGTATCACTTGTATCCGTCAATGTATCACTTGTATCCGTCAATGTATCACTTGTATCCGTCAATGTATCACTTGTATCCGTCAATGTATCACTTGTATCCGTCAATGTATCACTTGTATCCGTCAATGTATCACTTGTATCCGTCAATGTATCACTTGTATCCGTCAATGTATCACTTGTATCCGTCAATGTATCACTTGTATCCGTCAATGTATCACTTGTATCCGTCAATGTATCACTTGTATCCGTCAATGTATCACTTGTATCCGTCAATGTATCACTTGTATCCGTCAATGTATCACTTGTATCCGTCAATGTATCACTTGTATCCGTCAATGTATCACTTGTATCCGTCAATGTATCACTTGTATCCGTCAATGTATCACTTGTATCCGTCAATGTATCACTTGTATCCGTCAATGTATCACTTGTATCCGTCAATGTATCACTTGTATCCGTCAATGTATCACTTGTATCCGTCAATGTATCACTTGTATCCGTCAATGTATCACTTGTATCCGTCAATGTATCACTTGTATCCGTCAATGTATCACTTGTATCCGTCAATGTATCACTTGTATCCGTCAATGTATCACTTGTATCCGTCAATGTATCACTTGTATCCGTCAATGTATCACTTGTATCCGTCAATGTATCACTTGTATCCGTCAATGTATCACTTGTATCCGTCAATGTATCACTTGTATCCGTCAATGTATCACTTGTATCCGTCAATGTATCACTTGTATCCGTCAATGTATCACTTGTATCCGTCAATGTATCACTTGTATCCGTCAATGTATCACTTGTATCCGTCAATGTATCACTTGTATCCGTCAATGTATCACTTGTATCCGTCAATGTATCACTTGTATCCGTCAATGTATCACTTGTATCCGTCAATGTATCACTTGTATCCGTCAATGTATCACTTGTATCCGTCAATGTATCACTTGTATCCGTCAATGTATCACTTGTATCCGTCAATGTATCACTTGTATCCGTCAATGTATCACTTGTATCCGTCAATGTATCACTTGTATCCGTCAATGTATCACTTGTATCCGTCAATGTATCACTTGTATCCGTCAATGTATCACTTGTATCCGTCAATGTATCACTTGTATCCGTCAATGTATCACTTGTATCCGTCAATGTATCACTTGTATCCGTCAATGTATCACTTGTATCCGTCAATGTATCACTTGTATCCGTCAATGTATCACTTGTATCCGTCAATGTATCACTTGTATCCGTCAATGTATCACTTGTATCCGTCAATGTATCACTTGTATCCGTCAATGTATCACTTGTATCCGTCAATGTATCACTTGTATCCGTCAATGTATCACTTGTATCCGTCAATGTATCACTTGTATCCGTCAATGTATCACTTGTATCCGTCAATGTATCACTTGTATCCGTCAATGTATCACTTGTATCCGTCAATGTATCACTTGTATCCGTCAATGTATCACTTGTATCCGTCAATGTATCACTTGTATCCGTCAATGTATCACTTGTATCCGTCAATGTATCACTTGTATCCGTCAATGTATCACTTGTATCCGTCAATGTATCACTTGTATCCGTCAATGTATCACTTGTATCCGTCAATGTATCACTTGTATCCGTCAATGTATCACTTGTATCCGTCAATGTATCACTTGTATCCGTCAATGTATCACTTGTATCCGTCAATGTATCACTTGTATCCGTCAATGTATCACTTGTATCCGTCAATGTATCACTTGTATCCGTCAATGTATCACTTGTATCCGTCAATGTATCACTTGTATCCGTCAATGTATCACTTGTATCCGTCAATGTATCACTTGTATCCGTCAATGTATCACTTGTATCCGTCAATGTATCACTTGTATCCGTCAATGTATCACTTGTATCCGTCAATGTATCACTTGTATCCGTCAATGTATCACTTGTATCCGTCAATGTATCACTTGTATCCGTCAATGTATCACTTGTATCCGTCAATGTATCACTTGTATCCGTCAATGTATCACTTGTATCCGTCAATGTATCACTTGTATCCGTCAATGTATCACTTGTATCCGTCAATGTATCACTTGTATCCGTCAATGTATCACTTGTATCCGTCAATGTATCACTTGTATCCGTCAATGTATCACTTGTATCCGTCAATGTATCACTTGTATCCGTCAATGTATCACTTGTATCCGTCAATGTATCACTTGTATCCGTCAATGTATCACTTGTATCCGTCAATGTATCACTTGTATCCGTCAATGTATCACTTGTATCCGTCAATGTATCACTTGTATCCGTCAATGTATCACTTGTATCCGTCAATGTATCACTTGTATCCGTCAATGTATCACTTGTATCCGTCAATGTATCACTTGTATCCGTCAATGTATCACTTGTATCCGTCAATGTATCACTTGTATCCGTCAATGTATCACTTGTATCCGTCAATGTATCACTTGTATCCGTCAATGTATCACTTGTATCCGTCAATGTATCACTTGTATCCGTCAATGTATCACTTGTATCCGTCAATGTATCACTTGTATCCGTCAATGTATCACTTGTATCCGTCAATGTATCACTTGTATCCGTCAATGTATCACTTGTATCCGTCAATGTATCACTTGTATCCGTCAATGTATCACTTGTATCCGTCAATGTATCACTTGTATCCGTCAATGTATCACTTGTATCCGTCAATGTATCACTTGTATCCGTCAATGTATCACTTGTATCCGTCAATGTATCACTTGTATCCGTCAATGTATCACTTGTATCCGTCAATGTATCACTTGTATCCGTCAATGTATCACTTGTATCCGTCAATGTATCACTTGTATCCGTCAATGTATCACTTGTATCCGTCAATGTATCACTTGTATCCGTCAATGTATCACTTGTATCCGTCAATGTATCACTTGTATCCGTCAATGTATCACTTGTATCCGTCAATGTATCACTTGTATCCGTCAATGTATCACTTGTATCCGTCAATGTATCACTTGTATCCGTCAATGTATCACTTGTATCCGTCAATGTATCACTTGTATCCGTCAATGTATCACTTGTATCCGTCAATGTATCACTTGTATCCGTCAATGTATCACTTGTATCCGTCAATGTATCACTTGTATCCGTCAATGTATCACTTGTATCCGTCAATGTATCACTTGTATCCGTCAATGTATCACTTGTATCCGTCAATGTATCACTTGTATCCGTCAATGTATCACTTGTATCCGTCAATGTATCACTTGTATCCGTCAATGTATCACTTGTATCCGTCAATGTATCACTTGTATCCGTCAATGTATCACTTGTATCCGTCAATGTATCACTTGTATCCGTCAATGTATCACTTGTATCCGTCAATGTATCACTTGTATCCGTCAATGTATCACTTGTATCCGTCAATGTATCACTTGTATCCGTCAATGTATCACTTGTATCCGTCAATGTATCACTTGTATCCGTCAATGTATCACTTGTATCCGTCAATGTATCACTTGTATCCGTCAATGTATCACTTGTATCCGTCAATGTATCACTTGTATCCGTCAATGTATCACTTGTATCCGTCAATGTATCACTTGTATCCGTCAATGTATCACTTGTATCCGTCAATGTATCACTTGTATCCGTCAATGTATCACTTGTATCCGTCAATGTATCACTTGTATCCGTCAATGTATCACTTGTATCCGTCAATGTATCACTTGTATCCGTCAATGTATCACTTGTATCCGTCAATGTATCACTTGTATCCGTCAATGTATCACTTGTATCCGTCAATGTATCACTTGTATCCGTCAATGTATCACTTGTATCCGTCAATGTATCACTTGTATCCGTCAATGTATCACTTGTATCCGTCAATGTATCACTTGTATCCGTCAATGTATCACTTGTATCCGTCAATGTATCACTTGTATCCGTCAATGTATCACTTGTATCCGTCAATGTATCACTTGTATCCGTCAATGTATCACTTGTATCCGTCAATGTATCACTTGTATCCGTCAATGTATCACTTGTATCCGTCAATGTATCACTTGTATCCGTCAATGTATCACTTGTATCCGTCAATGTATCACTTGTATCCGTCAATGTATCACTTGTATCCGTCAATGTATCACTTGTATCCGTCAATGTATCACTTGTATCCGTCAATGTATCACTTGTATCCGTCAATGTATCACTTGTATCCGTCAATGTATCACTTGTATCCGTCAATGTATCACTTGTATCCGTCAATGTATCACTTGTATCCGTCAATGTATCACTTGTATCCGTCAATGTATCACTTGTATCCGTCAATGTATCACTTGTATCCGTCAATGTATCACTTGTATCCGTCAATGTATCACTTGTATCCGTCAATGTATCACTTGTATCCGTCAATGTATCACTTGTATCCGTCAATGTATCACTTGTATCCGTCAATGTATCACTTGTATCCGTCAATGTATCACTTGTATCCGTCAATGTATCACTTGTATCCGTCAATGTATCACTTGTATCCGTCAATGTATCACTTGTATCCGTCAATGTATCACTTGTATCCGTCAATGTATCACTTGTATCCGTCAATGTATCACTTGTATCCGTCAATGTATCACTTGTATCCGTCAATGTATCACTTGTATCCGTCAATGTATCACTTGTATCCGTCAATGTATCACTTGTATCCGTCAATGTATCACTTGTATCCGTCAATGTATCACTTGTATCCGTCAATGTATCACTTGTATCCGTCAATGTATCACTTGTATCCGTCAATGTATCACTTGTATCCGTCAATGTATCACTTGTATCCGTCAATGTATCACTTGTATCCGTCAATGTATCACTTGTATCCGTCAATGTATCACTTGTATCCGTCAATGTATCACTTGTATCCGTCAATGTATCACTTGTATCCGTCAATGTATCACTTGTATCCGTCAATGTATCACTTGTATCCGTCAATGTATCACTTGTATCCGTCAATGTATCACTTGTATCCGTCAATGTATCACTTGTATCCGTCAATGTATCACTTGTATCCGTCAATGTATCACTTGTATCCGTCAATGTATCACTTGTATCCGTCAATGTATCACTTGTATCCGTCAATGTATCACTTGTATCCGTCAATGTATCACTTGTATCCGTCAATGTATCACTTGTATCCGTCAATGTATCACTTGTATCCGTCAATGTATCACTTGTATCCGTCAATGTATCACTTGTATCCGTCAATGTATCACTTGTATCCGTCAATGTATCACTTGTATCCGTCAATGTATCACTTGTATCCGTCAATGTATCACTTGTATCCGTCAATGTATCACTTGTATCCGTCAATGTATCACTTGTATCCGTCAATGTATCACTTGTATCCGTCAATGTATCACTTGTATCCGTCAATGTATCACTTGTATCCGTCAATGTATCACTTGTATCCGTCAATGTATCACTTGTATCCGTCAATGTATCACTTGTATCCGTCAATGTATCACTTGTATCCGTCAATGTATCACTTGTATCCGTCAATGTATCACTTGTATCCGTCAATGTATCACTTGTATCCGTCAATGTATCACTTGTATCCGTCAATGTATCACTTGTATCCGTCAATGTATCACTTGTATCCGTCAATGTATCACTTGTATCCGTCAATGTATCACTTGTATCCGTCAATGTATCACTTGTATCCGTCAATGTATCACTTGTATCCGTCAATGTATCACTTGTATCCGTCAATGTATCACTTGTATCCGTCAATGTATCACTTGTATCCGTCAATGTATCACTTGTATCCGTCAATGTATCACTTGTATCCGTCAATGTATCACTTGTATCCGTCAATGTATCACTTGTATCCGTCAATGTATCACTTGTATCCGTCAATGTATCACTTGTATCCGTCAATGTATCACTTGTATCCGTCAATGTATCACTTGTATCCGTCAATGTATCACTTGTATCCGTCAATGTATCACTTGTATCCGTCAATGTATCACTTGTATCCGTCAATGTATCACTTGTATCCGTCAATGTATCACTTGTATCCGTCAATGTATCACTTGTATCCGTCAATGTATCACTTGTATCCGTCAATGTATCACTTGTATCCGTCAATGTATCACTTGTATCCGTCAATGTATCACTTGTATCCGTCAATGTATCACTTGTATCCGTCAATGTATCACTTGTATCCGTCAATGTATCACTTGTATCCGTCAATGTATCACTTGTATCCGTCAATGTATCACTTGTATCCGTCAATGTATCACTTGTATCCGTCAATGTATCACTTGTATCCGTCAATGTATCACTTGTATCCGTCAATGTATCACTTGTATCCGTCAATGTATCACTTGTATCCGTCAATGTATCACTTGTATCCGTCAATGTATCACTTGTATCCGTCAATGTATCACTTGTATCCGTCAATGTATCACTTGTATCCGTCAATGTATCACTTGTATCCGTCAATGTATCACTTGTATCCGTCAATGTATCACTTGTATCCGTCAATGTATCACTTGTATCCGTCAATGTATCACTTGTATCCGTCAATGTATCACTTGTATCCGTCAATGTATCACTTGTATCCGTCAATGTATCACTTGTATCCGTCAATGTATCACTTGTATCCGTCAATGTATCACTTGTATCCGTCAATGTATCACTTGTATCCGTCAATGTATCACTTGTATCCGTCAATGTATCACTTGTATCCGTCAATGTATCACTTGTATCCGTCAATGTATCACTTGTATCCGTCAATGTATCACTTGTATCCGTCAATGTATCACTTGTATCCGTCAATGTATCACTTGTATCCGTCAATGTATCACTTGTATCCGTCAATGTATCACTTGTATCCGTCAATGTATCACTTGTATCCGTCAATGTATCACTTGTATCCGTCAATGTATCACTTGTATCCGTCAATGTATCACTTGTATCCGTCAATGTATCACTTGTATCCGTCAATGTATCACTTGTATCCGTCAATGTATCACTTGTATCCGTCAATGTATCACTTGTATCCGTCAATGTATCACTTGTATCCGTCAATGTATCACTTGTATCCGTCAATGTATCACTTGTATCCGTCAATGTATCACTTGTATCCGTCAATGTATCACTTGTATCCGTCAATGTATCACTTGTATCCGTCAATGTATCACTTGTATCCGTCAATGTATCACTTGTATCCGTCAATGTATCACTTGTATCCGTCAATGTATCACTTGTATCCGTCAATGTATCACTTGTATCCGTCAATGTATCACTTGTATCCGTCAATGTATCACTTGTATCCGTCAATGTATCACTTGTATCCGTCAATGTATCACTTGTATCCGTCAATGTATCACTTGTATCCGTCAATGTATCACTTGTATCCGTCAATGTATCACTTGTATCCGTCAATGTATCACTTGTATCCGTCAATGTATCACTTGTATCCGTCAATGTATCACTTGTATCCGTCAATGTATCACTTGTATCCGTCAATGTATCACTTGTATCCGTCAATGTATCACTTGTATCCGTCAATGTATCACTTGTATCCGTCAATGTATCACTTGTATCCGTCAATGTATCACTTGTATCCGTCAATGTATCACTTGTATCCGTCAATGTATCACTTGTATCCGTCAATGTATCACTTGTATCCGTCAATGTATCACTTGTATCCGTCAATGTATCACTTGTATCCGTCAATGTATCACTTGTATCCGTCAATGTATCACTTGTATCCGTCAATGTATCACTTGTATCCGTCAATGTATCACTTGTATCCGTCAATGTATCACTTGTATCCGTCAATGTATCACTTGTATCCGTCAATGTATCACTTGTATCCGTCAATGTATCACTTGTATCCGTCAATGTATCACTTGTATCCGTCAATGTATCACTTGTATCCGTCAATGTATCACTTGTATCCGTCAATGTATCACTTGTATCCGTCAATGTATCACTTGTATCCGTCAATGTATCACTTGTATCCGTCAATGTATCACTTGTATCCGTCAATGTATCACTTGTATCCGTCAATGTATCACTTGTATCCGTCAATGTATCACTTGTATCCGTCAATGTATCACTTGTATCCGTCAATGTATCACTTGTATCCGTCAATGTATCACTTGTATCCGTCAATGTATCACTTGTATCCGTCAATGTATCACTTGTATCCGTCAATGTATCACTTGTATCCGTCAATGTATCACTTGTATCCGTCAATGTATCACTTGTATCCGTCAATGTATCACTTGTATCCGTCAATGTATCACTTGTATCCGTCAATGTATCACTTGTATCCGTCAATGTATCACTTGTATCCGTCAATGTATCACTTGTATCCGTCAATGTATCACTTGTATCCGTCAATGTATCACTTGTATCCGTCAATGTATCACTTGTATCCGTCAATGTATCACTTGTATCCGTCAATGTATCACTTGTATCCGTCAATGTATCACTTGTATCCGTCAATGTATCACTTGTATCCGTCAATGTATCACTTGTATCCGTCAATGTATCACTTGTATCCGTCAATGTATCACTTGTATCCGTCAATGTATCACTTGTATCCGTCAATGTATCACTTGTATCCGTCAATGTATCACTTGTATCCGTCAATGTATCACTTGTATCCGTCAATGTATCACTTGTATCCGTCAATGTATCACTTGTATCCGTCAATGTATCACTTGTATCCGTCAATGTATCACTTGTATCCGTCAATGTATCACTTGTATCCGTCAATGTATCACTTGTATCCGTCAATGTATCACTTGTATCCGTCAATGTATCACTTGTATCCGTCAATGTATCACTTGTATCCGTCAATGTATCACTTGTATCCGTCAATGTATCACTTGTATCCGTCAATGTATCACTTGTATCCGTCAATGTATCACTTGTATCCGTCAATGTATCACTTGTATCCGTCAATGTATCACTTGTATCCGTCAATGTATCACTTGTATCCGTCAATGTATCACTTGTATCCGTCAATGTATCACTTGTATCCGTCAATGTATCACTTGTATCCGTCAATGTATCACTTGTATCCGTCAATGTATCACTTGTATCCGTCAATGTATCACTTGTATCCGTCAATGTATCACTTGTATCCGTCAATGTATCACTTGTATCCGTCAATGTATCACTTGTATCCGTCAATGTATCACTTGTATCCGTCAATGTATCACTTGTATCCGTCAATGTATCACTTGTATCCGTCAATGTATCACTTGTATCCGTCAATGTATCACTTGTATCCGTCAATGTATCACTTGTATCCGTCAATGTATCACTTGTATCCGTCAATGTATCACTTGTATCCGTCAATGTATCACTTGTATCCGTCAATGTATCACTTGTATCCGTCAATGTATCACTTGTATCCGTCAATGTATCACTTGTATCCGTCAATGTATCACTTGTATCCGTCAATGTATCACTTGTATCCGTCAATGTATCACTTGTATCCGTCAATGTATCACTTGTATCCGTCAATGTATCACTTGTATCCGTCAATGTATCACTTGTATCCGTCAATGTATCACTTGTATCCGTCAATGTATCACTTGTATCCGTCAATGTATCACTTGTATCCGTCAATGTATCACTTGTATCCGTCAATGTATCACTTGTATCCGTCAATGTATCACTTGTATCCGTCAATGTATCACTTGTATCCGTCAATGTATCACTTGTATCCGTCAATGTATCACTTGTATCCGTCAATGTATCACTTGTATCCGTCAATGTATCACTTGTATCCGTCAATGTATCACTTGTATCCGTCAATGTATCACTTGTATCCGTCAATGTATCACTTGTATCCGTCAATGTATCACTTGTATCCGTCAATGTATCACTTGTATCCGTCAATGTATCACTTGTATCCGTCAATGTATCACTTGTATCCGTCAATGTATCACTTGTATCCGTCAATGTATCACTTGTATCCGTCAATGTATCACTTGTATCCGTCAATGTATCACTTGTATCCGTCAATGTATCACTTGTATCCGTCAATGTATCACTTGTATCCGTCAATGTATCACTTGTATCCGTCAATGTATCACTTGTATCCGTCAATGTATCACTTGTATCCGTCAATGTATCACTTGTATCCGTCAATGTATCACTTGTATCCGTCAATGTATCACTTGTATCCGTCAATGTATCACTTGTATCCGTCAATGTATCACTTGTATCCGTCAATGTATCACTTGTATCCGTCAATGTATCACTTGTATCCGTCAATGTATCACTTGTATCCGTCAATGTATCACTTGTATCCGTCAATGTATCACTTGTATCCGTCAATGTATCACTTGTATCCGTCAATGTATCACTTGTATCCGTCAATGTATCACTTGTATCCGTCAATGTATCACTTGTATCCGTCAATGTATCACTTGTATCCGTCAATGTATCACTTGTATCCGTCAATGTATCACTTGTATCCGTCAATGTATCACTTGTATCCGTCAATGTATCACTTGTATCCGTCAATGTATCACTTGTATCCGTCAATGTATCACTTGTATCCGTCAATGTATCACTTGTATCCGTCAATGTATCACTTGTATCCGTCAATGTATCACTTGTATCCGTCAATGTATCACTTGTATCCGTCAATGTATCACTTGTATCCGTCAATGTATCACTTGTATCCGTCAATGTATCACTTGTATCCGTCAATGTATCACTTGTATCCGTCAATGTATCACTTGTATCCGTCAATGTATCACTTGTATCCGTCAATGTATCACTTGTATCCGTCAATGTATCACTTGTATCCGTCAATGTATCACTTGTATCCGTCAATGTATCACTTGTATCCGTCAATGTATCACTTGTATCCGTCAATGTATCACTTGTATCCGTCAATGTATCACTTGTATCCGTCAATGTATCACTTGTATCCGTCAATGTATCACTTGTATCCGTCAATGTATCACTTGTATCCGTCAATGTATCACTTGTATCCGTCAATGTATCACTTGTATCCGTCAATGTATCACTTGTATCCGTCAATGTATCACTTGTATCCGTCAATGTATCACTTGTATCCGTCAATGTATCACTTGTATCCGTCAATGTATCACTTGTATCCGTCAATGTATCACTTGTATCCGTCAATGTATCACTTGTATCCGTCAATGTATCACTTGTATCCGTCAATGTATCACTTGTATCCGTCAATGTATCACTTGTATCCGTCAATGTATCACTTGTATCCGTCAATGTATCACTTGTATCCGTCAATGTATCACTTGTATCCGTCAATGTATCACTTGTATCCGTCAATGTATCACTTGTATCCGTCAATGTATCACTTGTATCCGTCAATGTATCACTTGTATCCGTCAATGTATCACTTGTATCCGTCAATGTATCACTTGTATCCGTCAATGTATCACTTGTATCCGTCAATGTATCACTTGTATCCGTCAATGTATCACTTGTATCCGTCAATGTATCACTTGTATCCGTCAATGTATCACTTGTATCCGTCAATGTATCACTTGTATCCGTCAATGTATCACTTGTATCCGTCAATGTATCACTTGTATCCGTCAATGTATCACTTGTATCCGTCAATGTATCACTTGTATCCGTCAATGTATCACTTGTATCCGTCAATGTATCACTTGTATCCGTCAATGTATCACTTGTATCCGTCAATGTATCACTTGTATCCGTCAATGTATCACTTGTATCCGTCAATGTATCACTTGTATCCGTCAATGTATCACTTGTATCCGTCAATGTATCACTTGTATCCGTCAATGTATCACTTGTATCCGTCAATGTATCACTTGTATCCGTCAATGTATCACTTGTATCCGTCAATGTATCACTTGTATCCGTCAATGTATCACTTGTATCCGTCAATGTATCACTTGTATCCGTCAATGTATCACTTGTATCCGTCAATGTATCACTTGTATCCGTCAATGTATCACTTGTATCCGTCAATGTATCACTTGTATCCGTCAATGTATCACTTGTATCCGTCAATGTATCACTTGTATCCGTCAATGTATCACTTGTATCCGTCAATGTATCACTTGTATCCGTCAATGTATCACTTGTATCCGTCAATGTATCACTTGTATCCGTCAATGTATCACTTGTATCCGTCAATGTATCACTTGTATCCGTCAATGTATCACTTGTATCCGTCAATGTATCACTTGTATCCGTCAATGTATCACTTGTATCCGTCAATGTATCACTTGTATCCGTCAATGTATCACTTGTATCCGTCAATGTATCACTTGTATCCGTCAATGTATCACTTGTATCCGTCAATGTATCACTTGTATCCGTCAATGTATCACTTGTATCCGTCAATGTATCACTTGTATCCGTCAATGTATCACTTGTATCCGTCAATGTATCACTTGTATCCGTCAATGTATCACTTGTATCCGTCAATGTATCACTTGTATCCGTCAATGTATCACTTGTATCCGTCAATGTATCACTTGTATCCGTCAATGTATCACTTGTATCCGTCAATGTATCACTTGTATCCGTCAATGTATCACTTGTATCCGTCAATGTATCACTTGTATCCGTCAATGTATCACTTGTATCCGTCAATGTATCACTTGTATCCGTCAATGTATCACTTGTATCCGTCAATGTATCACTTGTATCCGTCAATGTATCACTTGTATCCGTCAATGTATCACTTGTATCCGTCAATGTATCACTTGTATCCGTCAATGTATCACTTGTATCCGTCAATGTATCACTTGTATCCGTCAATGTATCACTTGTATCCGTCAATGTATCACTTGTATCCGTCAATGTATCACTTGTATCCGTCAATGTATCACTTGTATCCGTCAATGTATCACTTGTATCCGTCAATGTATCACTTGTATCCGTCAATGTATCACTTGTATCCGTCAATGTATCACTTGTATCCGTCAATGTATCACTTGTATCCGTCAATGTATCACTTGTATCCGTCAATGTATCACTTGTATCCGTCAATGTATCACTTGTATCCGTCAATGTATCACTTGTATCCGTCAATGTATCACTTGTATCCGTCAATGTATCACTTGTATCCGTCAATGTATCACTTGTATCCGTCAATGTATCACTTGTATCCGTCAATGTATCACTTGTATCCGTCAATGTATCACTTGTATCCGTCAATGTATCACTTGTATCCGTCAATGTATCACTTGTATCCGTCAATGTATCACTTGTATCCGTCAATGTATCACTTGTATCCGTCAATGTATCACTTGTATCCGTCAATGTATCACTTGTATCCGTCAATGTATCACTTGTATCCGTCAATGTATCACTTGTATCCGTCAATGTATCACTTGTATCCGTCAATGTATCACTTGTATCCGTCAATGTATCACTTGTATCCGTCAATGTATCACTTGTATCCGTCAATGTATCACTTGTATCCGTCAATGTATCACTTGTATCCGTCAATGTATCACTTGTATCCGTCAATGTATCACTTGTATCCGTCAATGTATCACTTGTATCCGTCAATGTATCACTTGTATCCGTCAATGTATCACTTGTATCCGTCAATGTATCACTTGTATCCGTCAATGTATCACTTGTATCCGTCAATGTATCACTTGTATCCGTCAATGTATCACTTGTATCCGTCAATGTATCACTTGTATCCGTCAATGTATCACTTGTATCCGTCAATGTATCACTTGTATCCGTCAATGTATCACTTGTATCCGTCAATGTATCACTTGTATCCGTCAATGTATCACTTGTATCCGTCAATGTATCACTTGTATCCGTCAATGTATCACTTGTATCCGTCAATGTATCACTTGTATCCGTCAATGTATCACTTGTATCCGTCAATGTATCACTTGTATCCGTCAATGTATCACTTGTATCCGTCAATGTATCACTTGTATCCGTCAATGTATCACTTGTATCCGTCAATGTATCACTTGTATCCGTCAATGTATCACTTGTATCCGTCAATGTATCACTTGTATCCGTCAATGTATCACTTGTATCCGTCAATGTATCACTTGTATCCGTCAATGTATCACTTGTATCCGTCAATGTATCACTTGTATCCGTCAATGTATCACTTGTATCCGTCAATGTATCACTTGTATCCGTCAATGTATCACTTGTATCCGTCAATGTATCACTTGTATCCGTCAATGTATCACTTGTATCCGTCAATGTATCACTTGTATCCGTCAATGTATCACTTGTATCCGTCAATGTATCACTTGTATCCGTCAATGTATCACTTGTATCCGTCAATGTATCACTTGTATCCGTCAATGTATCACTTGTATCCGTCAATGTATCACTTGTATCCGTCAATGTATCACTTGTATCCGTCAATGTATCACTTGTATCCGTCAATGTATCACTTGTATCCGTCAATGTATCACTTGTATCCGTCAATGTATCACTTGTATCCGTCAATGTATCACTTGTATCCGTCAATGTATCACTTGTATCCGTCAATGTATCACTTGTATCCGTCAATGTATCACTTGTATCCGTCAATGTATCACTTGTATCCGTCAATGTATCACTTGTATCCGTCAATGTATCACTTGTATCCGTCAATGTATCACTTGTATCCGTCAATGTATCACTTGTATCCGTCAATGTATCACTTGTATCCGTCAATGTATCACTTGTATCCGTCAATGTATCACTTGTATCCGTCAATGTATCACTTGTATCCGTCAATGTATCACTTGTATCCGTCAATGTATCACTTGTATCCGTCAATGTATCACTTGTATCCGTCAATGTATCACTTGTATCCGTCAATGTATCACTTGTATCCGTCAATGTATCACTTGTATCCGTCAATGTATCACTTGTATCCGTCAATGTATCACTTGTATCCGTCAATGTATCACTTGTATCCGTCAATGTATCACTTGTATCCGTCAATGTATCACTTGTATCCGTCAATGTATCACTTGTATCCGTCAATGTATCACTTGTATCCGTCAATGTATCACTTGTATCCGTCAATGTATCACTTGTATCCGTCAATGTATCACTTGTATCCGTCAATGTATCACTTGTATCCGTCAATGTATCACTTGTATCCGTCAATGTATCACTTGTATCCGTCAATGTATCACTTGTATCCGTCAATGTATCACTTGTATCCGTCAATGTATCACTTGCATCCGTCAATGTATCACTTGTATCCGTCAATGTATCACTTATATCCGTCAATGTATCACTTGTATCCGTCAATGTATCACTTGTATCCGTCAATGTATCACTTGTATCCGTCAATGTATCACTTGTATCCGTCAATGTATCACTTATATCCGTCAATGTATCACTTGTATCCGTCAAAATATCACTTGCATCCGTCAATGTAACTTCTATAGTTCTATAACCACTAGTGCCACAGCGTAATGAAGTGATCAGGTTTGATTCCAATTTTACGTTGAGAACATGACCAATCTTCGATGGAAGTCTAATTATTGATTTGATATTATGGTTTGACACATTCATCAGTAATGACTGTTATATAACCTGATATGTCAATAGAATGAGAAATAAATAAAGTCAAACATAAGAATCAAAGCCATTTTGGAGGGCCACTGACCTGAGATGCAGAGTGGTGGTGTAGGCCAGGGGCGTGAAGGACAAAGCCAGTTTAACGTAACTGTTTACCTGGAAGGCCGCGGGCACGGTGGGCGTGGCACAGCCCTGCCCCTCCCACCCCAGCTGGCACTCACACCGCAGCTGGCCTGGTGACCCCTGGCACCTGGTGGGAGACGGGAGATCTCGATAGGTCACTTATAAGGTAGTGAAAAATGATAAACCACAGAAGCTCTTAAGGTGAAGAATACACGTTGCCCTTGTTCGGCGTTTGTGATCCTTCGTTTTTGTAGTACTCTAACAGTATTCCATTCATATGGATTATAGTTGTCTTTTCCTTTCACGCCATAATTGAACTTTCTTATCATTACACAGACACCTGCCCTCTTACCCTACCTCTGCCTGGTACAGCTGTTTCTCTTCTGTTGCTTTTCTCTTCAGGTCTCATTGATCAGTGAAGTTATATCTCCCGCAGAATGACAAACAAAATTAGCGGGTTGTAATATCTTGATGTAAGTTATAACCAAAATAGTTGTATACTTTCTATTTGTCTTTCATTAATATGAGACTTCCGTAGTACCTTTACTGATGTAAGCAAACACTAAGGCGCAGTGACCAATTATTCTATATTTTGTGGTGATGACAATGAGAGTAAACTTAAGACTTTTGCTGCTGTTATCTTGGGGCTGTGTAGGTGAGCTGGGTGTCATGATGGGGGCGGGGCACCAGAACCCGGATTGTAGGCGATGGTGCGGGTGCCAGAATATGGGTTGTAGGCGATGGTGGTTACACCAGTGTTATGGTTGTAGGTGATGGTGGTAACACCAGTGTTGGGACTGTAGGTGATGGTGGTAACACCAGGGCTAGGGTTGTAGGTGATGGTGGTAACACCAGTGTTGGGGCTGTAGGTGATGGTGGTAACACCAGTGTTGGGACTGTAGGTGATGGTGGTAACACCAGGGCTAGGGTTGTGGGCAGTGGTAGAGGCACTAATGTCTGACACATGACCTCGTATATTATCATCATATACACAACCATAAATAATCATCTTATTATGATAGTCAAAGTAGTACACAACCAATACACATTACCTTGCTACTTGCGTCAACATTCCTCGATAAGAAAGTTTCCACATAGTTTGTTTATGAGTTTACTAAGAAATTTGTCTTCACATATTCCATTACTTTTGCTGCTATGGAAAGGATAAGTATGCTGATATTGTTCTTATCGAGATCTTATTTCTGATACACAAACGTCTGTCTTCTGCCTTAACTTTTCTTTATGTTTTTAAGTTCTGCAGATATACCACTACTAACACTGGCGTAACCTACCTGCCGTGGACACCGCAATCAAGGCCGTGAGACGTACAGTCAATGGAGGGACACCCGGGCGCGCTGCGATGGCTTAGGACGTTCCTACCAAGGTCGATTAACTGTGTAGAGACGAGCAGGGAATATATCAGCCGAGTGCAGACGGTGGGACAATAATACGAGATATTCATGTGCATGACAAGGTGATCAGGTAGCTGAACGGTCCTGTAGACACACGTAAGTATATACTCTATGTGTCATCAGTTACATATGTATCCCCAGGATCCCTTTTACGGGCTTCTGCAGCTTCAACAATGTACTGCAGTCAGTAGCAGGGAAACGAAGAGTGGTGAACACGTTATCATAATATGATAATCATCACATACTTGAATACTTAATCATAGACCATTCCTTCAGTAGCAGTGGCGCAAAATGGCCGTCCAGATAGCAGCAAAGGGGTGACAATGTCCCGCTTCCTGGGCATGCACACTTACGAGCAGCAACACAGTGAGGTCACTTCTTGATGACATATCACATCAATCGCTTCCACCTAACAGGTGATAACAGGCATACATGAATCACAACTCTCACACGCATCTCTACAAAGGACAAAGAGGTATGGTGCATGCGAGGCACAACTGTCACAGACACCTGCACAGAGAACCAAGGGGCTTATAACATGAGATATGGTCATCAAAGGCTCTGCCATTAATACCAGAGTGAACGCTTATGGTACAACTGCCACAGCAATCTATGTACATTTATGAAGAAAAAAAAAAAGATGGGGCACTACGAGTGCAAAACCTTCGCTGTCAGTACTGACTGGCAGCTGTAAAAATGTAACAGACAGGGTATTGCGTGTACAGACATAAATACACACGTATAGAAACACTCAGACATACAAATGCAAACATATGAAGACACACAAACACAAACACACAAGTTCATACTAGCCTGACACTTACCTCTCCGTTAATCCTAAGGTTCCTGATGCAGCCGTCGAGAGGCCAGGCCAGAAGCGGCTCGGGCCAACCGTACGCCTTGTGGGCGGGGGCGGGGTGAGCTAGTCCGCCCACCTGCAGGGGATGGGGTACGTTCAGCAGGTGGGCGCCACGGGGTAGTCTTGCCGCCCCACGGCAGGTGTGGGCGTCGGGAGGAACGGGCGGGGATGGAGAAGGTGTGGTGGATGTGTTGAGGGAGGAGAACTTGGGTGGCGATGCGGGCGGACCGTCGATGCTGCCCCCAGAACACAGGTCAACGATCATCTCCACTAACTGATGGAGAGAGGGACGGGTGCTGGAGCCGTTGTACAGACTTACAAGACCAATGTGACACATTATAGACTGCCGTGCAATCGTTATAGGATGTACGAAATAACTAAGTTTGTAATACGGAAATATGTTGGACAAACGACTACATGATGCGAGTATTCCTAAGTTAGCGAAGACAATGTACTAAACGTTTTCTAGATTTGACCTCAGAGAAGCCTGTGGGGATGGCTACTCACCTCATCTTTCCAGATGAGGTCAACCCGGTGCCAGGACTCATCGGCGAGGGAATATGAGGCACTAAGGGTGAGGGAGGCTGGACCGGCCCCTAAGTCCAGCAGGAGTGAGGGGCGACCACCCCTTAGCTCTAGGGCCACCACGTCGCTAGCGGCACCAGGGGCGGCAGATAAGTGGTCTGGACCAGAGTACAGCAGCGTCGCCTCTTCGGACTTGGTCAGGAACTCGAGGCTTAGGTGAACCTCAGCACAGGAGGGCACAGGTGGCACCCAGGCCCACCCTCCACCTACGGACTTGCCTTCTGCGTCATCCTCGGAGGCCTTCTCGTATCCTCCACCCTCGAAGTGTCTGCTGAGGATTTTACAGCGGGAGCCTAGTGTCCCGTGGGGACATATACACCTGTGGTGGGCAGAGAGCAGCATTAGGGCTTAGGATTATAGGAAACTCTGGATCCACGCTGACACACACTCTTGAAATATTCGTATCTGATTGTTTCAGCTACAGGTCAAGGATTGTTCCTCTGTTAATAGTCACATGAGGAACCGTAACAGGAAAGATGACTAAACTTTGGGAACTAAATAGCGAATAGTCATTTGTACCTCAATGTGGCGCTGCTCACATTTATAATTTTTCTTTAAATGAAGTTGTTAGGGACATTACTTATAACTACTCTTTTGTGCTAGCTCCCCTCTCCTTCCTTCCCAGTATCTGTCACTCTCAGTACATCTAAGCCCAATCACCCCCCCCCCCCCTAGCCAGGGAGGGATATTACCGGTACTACCCGCCTGGATACCGGGGATGATCAGTGACGGTTACGTATGAACCAGTACTTCAGTGGCCGTTTTTTTCTATCTGCTTCACCGTTACGCTGACTGCTGGCATTCTGTCCACAAACAATCTCTCCGTGTCACACAACACTTGACTACAAGTAAATAGCACAACTTATTCTTCGTAAGCCTATATTTTCCAGTGGTTAGCGCTTTCTCTCTTTTTTCACTCTTTCTCTACCCCTGCATGACTAGCTATAGTAACACAATATTCATACCACAGTTCCCAGGAGGAGCTCAAACCTAAAATCAAGGGAATAAAAGAGAGGCTAGTATTTGTGAGCGTCTGTGACGTCAACACACCGCAGGTGACAAATATCATGGTCGACTTGTGCACTGCGCTACCTCACTATGGCTTATTATTGCCCCCTCCTCACTTGCATGGCCTCATTACCATACCTATGGCGGTTGGTCTGTCTTTTACGAATTTCTTACGAAAATGTGACGAAACGACAGGTGCATCTAATACGGCCGTTCATATGTCAAGATAATACAACTTGGAGATAATTTACTTTGTCCCCTCATCAATTTCAGGTCTGCTTTTCAAAACCGTCCAGATAATCGTCAGGTGGTGTGAAAAATAAAGTAATTGAACTGTTTATGACGCCACACGATGATGTAAAACCCTAGAAACAGAGATAGAGGAAGGGTTGTGAAAGGAAGGACGAATACTAAAAAGGACTTTATATATTCTTCGATTTTGTGCTCAGTAAGAATAATTCAGATCAGAACACATGACGCCTGTTTGTTGAGAGACGAACCACAACCCCATTAACCACTCAGGTGACCATCATTACTGGAGAGATATATGTGAAGAACCGCGAGGAAGGAGTAGAATCTGTAAACATAACTTGGTCTTCATTTTATTCATATTTTGGTTGTGAGTAATAGGGAATCAGTCATGAGTAATACAAAAAGTTTGAATGACCTTTTATGGGTTTGAATGAAGAATGTGGAAATGTCTTTACGGTGGACTGCTCTCTCCTAATAGTACATTACAATTCATGGTGTTAGAATGAAGGAAGGACTCGTGACGTCAGCATGAATGACTTGTGATGTTGGAATGAAGAACTAAAGGTGTTACATTGAAGGACTAATGATATTAGAATGTTTGTCATAGGAATATGTGCCTCTGAGCAGCATGTTTGTCATAGCCACTAGCACCTACTGGACACCTATGCAGCAGGACTTGTCATCAACAACACCTGCGGCACTCACTTGACGTCAACGACACCTGTAGACTCACCTGTCATCAGCAGCACCCTTGGACTCACATGTCATGAACAGCATCTGTTACATCTGTCATTGGCAACACCTGCAGTACCTACCTGATCCCTGAGGCGGAGGGAACGCAACGGCCGCCGTTGAGGCAGGTGTGGGGGCTACACACGTTGTTCTCGTCCTCTGGCGTAGTGTTGGTAGTGTGGCCGCAGCCACAGCCAGTATGGATCCCAAGCCAAGGTCCCACCACGGAAGAGGTGTTGGCGTCCACCACTGTGAAACGGTCACCGAGGGCGGCACGGGCCCAACATCCAGCCTCACAAGTGGCGTGAGCCGCCTCCAGGCACGTCCCCACACCAATCTCTGTTATACTGACACCCACTGCCTGGCCTAGCTGTGGGTACGCCCCGTTGGAAAGTGTCAGTATAGCAGTATAAAGTGTCATTATAGCAGTATAAAGTGTCAGACCAGCAGTATAAAGTGTCAGTGTAGCAGTATAAAGTGTTAGTTTAGCAGTATAAAGTGTCAGTGCTACATCATGAAGCATCAGAGCATCAGTATAGAGTGCTAAGATATTTATTGCAGACAAAATGTTACTAGTGTACAGTGTGGCTTAAAGTGTATTAGTGAAGCTTTACTTTATCGAATTAGAGCGTTAGAGCGCTGGTGCAAAGTGTACAGAATGTTATCTTTAACTTGATATGTTAAGGCTTTCATACACCCAGCACTCAATATAATCTTGAGTTTGGATTTACTGAGTCACTGGCTTTAGTACGGGTCATTTGCGTCGATAGTGGCTGGACGTATCATATGGCTGGCACATCTGTCCAAGTAAGGAAGATATATTTAAGAAATGTTTCTCTCCAAGACTGGTGGGGTCATGCTTGTCTATTTGTAGTGTTTTAGTTTCTTTTGATATCGTAAATATATTTTCATGAGTTTATTATACTATGTTGTTTGTTTCTTGTTCTAGTAAAGGTATTTGCATACATTTCTTATATCTATTTATTGTTTTCTTTATTTTACGTTTGTTTTAGTCTAATTTTTCTATATAATTTAGAATCACATGATTTTTTAAGGTTGTTTGCTTGATTGCCTTATTAAGCTTGAATGGCTTTGTTGTTATTTCGATACTTATCACAAATATGGTTCATGTAATTTCAATTTGCTGCAGACATGACAAAATCAATATTTCATATTTCTAGTCTAACCTTGATACAATTCATACTTAAAGTGAATATAATTTCATTAGAGAAATTTAGGGTAACTGGAGAATGAGAGAGAAATGTTGTATAACTAACTGATTTATACACCTTAATTGTATGAATGGAGAATTGAAATCGCATGAAAGTTATGTACATGAAGCTTAAACACGGTAATCAAAGATATGTATATACAAAAAAGTATCAATATTTTATACATTTCTATAAAGTGATCAAGATTAAAGAAATCCTTGATGCTCTAAAGAGGGATGTTATCTGCCCTGCATCACTCAGGAATCGCTTCTCTAATCGTTCTCTACACGTTCTCCTTTACAGGTTACTAGCTTAACGATAAGATGGCGTTACTGGCAAACTTTGACAACTGTTCAAGAATATTGGCAATCTGCATGAGCCAAATAATACAGTGCTGTCTATTTTGATAAAGATGTCGTGCTGAGAATGTTGCATGACCGTGAAGAGGAATACAATTTTGCGATGAAATTATAGACAAGACTGACGCTGCCAGTGAATCACTAGACGAGATCTCGAGGGCCAGGTCGCCAAGTAAATGTTGTTAACCCATTCTTTATCCTCCTGTCTTTATTTATGGTTAGGTTGGTTATAGATATCATAACAAAGTAGTTATGTTTTTTATACATATCATGTAGAAAAATAATTTTCTTTTTCATAAATCAATATTCAAGAAGACCCCACTTTGTTTGGAATACATACTATGTATGATCGTTTATTTCGCGTGTCAGGTCATACATACGAAACGTATAAAACAATGACAGCTGGACCTACCTCTTCTTTCTTATGTAAGAGAATATGTTGAAGATTTGGTAGGCCAGGTGCTGTCAGCCAGACCCGTGTAAACGTTGGCGTTGTGGTGGTCATGATGGGCGTGGCACGCGCTACCTGATGCACTGATACCACCTGCACGCCCTCCCTACTGCTGCTTCGGTAGAGCCACGCCCTCGCTGCCACCACTAACTGATGCAGTACGGATGTTCCATCCTGTAGCAGGCCAGCACGAGGTACAGAAAAGGAAAATCTTATCAGATATTCTAGTATGGACGACTTTGGATTCTGATGTCTTTCTTTATGATCTGGGATGTCCTCGTGGTAACAATCTTACATAATATTATTACATCTAAGGTCAACCTCACTTTTCAAATGTTCACTCTTACTTGGCTCTTTCTCTCCATGTGTAACCACCGTCTTACCTCGCCCTCCTGCCTGACCACACTGTAGGGATCAGCCGCCAGTGTGAGAGGGGTGGCACTAATGACGTCATTCCGGCTCAGGGACTTGATATCTATTGTCACGTTGGCCGTGACCCCAGACTGACCTTGGCTAGCGTCGCTCACGGTGAAGCCCAATTCATACCTGGGATAGGAGAGAGAGAGAGAGAGAGAGAGAGAGAGAGAGAGAGAGAGAGAGAGAGAGAGAGAGAGAGAGAGAGAGAGAGAGAGAGAGAGAGAGAGAGAGAGAGAGAGAGAGAGAGAGAGAGAGAGAGAGAGAGAGAGAGAGAGAGAGAGAGAGAGAGAGAGAGAGAGAGAGAGAGAGAGAGAGAGAGAGAGAGAGAGAGAGAGAGAGAGAGAGAGAGAGAGAGAGAGAGAGAGAGAGAGAGAGAGAGAGAGAGAGAGAGAGAGAGAGAGAGAGAGAGAGAGAGAGAGAGAGAGAGAGAGAGAGAGAGAGAGAGAGAGAGAGAGAGAGAGAGAGAGAGAGAGAGAGAGAGAGAGAGAGAGAGAGAGAGAGAGAGAGAGAGAGAGAGAGAGAGAGAGAGAGAGAGAGAGAGAGAGAGAGAGAGAGAGAGAGAGAGAGAGAGAGAGAGAGAGAGAGAGAGAGAGAGAGAGAGAGAGAGAGAGAGAGAGAGAGAGAGAGAGAGAGAGAGAGAGAGAGAGAGAGAGAGAGAGAGAGAGAGAGAGAGAGAGAGAGAGAGAGAGAGAGAGAGAGAGAGAGAGAGAGAGAGAGAGAGAGAGAGAGAGAGAGAGAGAGAGAGAGAGAGAGAGAGAGAGAGAGAGAGAGAGAGAGAGAGAGAGAGAGAGAGAGAGAGAGAGAGAGAGAGAGAGAGAGAGAGAGAGAGAGAGAGAGAGAGAGAGAGAGAGAGAGAGAGAGAGAGAGAGAGAGAGAGAGAGAGAGAGAGAGAGAGAGAGAGAGAGAGAGAGAGAGAGAGAGAGAGAGAGAGAGAGAGAGAGAGAGAGAGAGAGAGAGAGAGAGAGAGAGAGAGAGAGAGAGAGAGAGAGAGAGAGAGAGAGAGAGAGAGAGAGAGAGAGAGAGAGAGAGAGAGAGAGAGAGAGAGAGAGAGAGAGAGAGAGAGAGAGAGAGAGAGAGAGAGAATGTGATGAGCGGGAATGTTTATAACAAATGACTAATGAAATCAGATGTTTTTATTCAAAATGATGAATGAGATGACTGCTGCTGAGATAGTAAAAATGAGACAGACGCGAGACGCGTAAGTTCATATGGTATTCCACTAAAGTACCAAAATTACAAGGAAAAACTGCAGTCTGACATCATATGAGACGGGAGAAACGTAGCACAACTGGTGAGAAGTGCTGCAGCAAGGGTGAAGAGTGAGAAATAAATACTACTGAGTCTTCTAATGATAGAATGATGTGCTTCAGATGGAACGTTCCACAGAAGAAACAAAGTTTTCTGATGATTTTGCCGACTCAGAAGATATGCGGGTAATCGGTGTGGAGAGAAGGAACGGAGAAGCAGCTGTTACCAAGATACTTGATGAAATGAATGCGATTTTTGACGGCAAAATGCAATCGACAGAAATTTTGTTGAACAGTCAGAAAAAACGAAATATCGTCGATTTCAGTGGCAAGACTTGAAAAAAAGTGTGACAATCGTTGCTTAATGTTACTCAATTTTCTGAAAATGTTTACATTATAGTAACCTCTTTCCTGGTAATAAGTTATAACTCGTGACATAAAGTGCTCAGTTCTCAGACATGCTATTTTGGTCCATAATACAACGCCCTGAAAAAGGAATGACCTTCGCGACGTTAAAGCAAATTTATGATCAATTTGTGAGGAAGAAAAAAAGACTCTTCCCTCTGCTACACGATTAGGGAACTTGTTTACTGCCAGGTAACATACATTGATGTTCACCTTACACAGGCATGCATCGTTCGGGGTCTCGTTTTCAATAAGTTAAAATTCTCAAAACAAATCGTACTCTGCTTCCTACGTAAACTGTACTCTGCTTTTGTAAACCGCACTCTGCTTTCTACGTAACCTGTTTTTTTCATGTAAACCATACTCTACTTCTTACGTAAATCATATTCTCATTATATAAACCATATTCTGCCTCTTAAGTAAACAGTTCTTTATTACTTATGCAGCCTACACTCTAGCTCTACATAAAACACACTACTGCTGACTAAAACAGCTCTTTAGTTTCTCATAAACCGCACTTTGATTCCTTCGTTACCAACCCAATCTTTACACCTTAGCCACGGTCATACCTGGGACAGGGAAGAGCACAGGGCATTGGTGTCTAGTGCTCACTGGTCCTTATATACATGTGCTGTTATGATAACAATGAGGTTCTCGCCCTCCCTCACCTGCCATCCATGGTGCCGGGTCTCACGGCGAGGTCTCCCGTAGTGGTGTTCAGGGTAAAGTTGGGATGCTGGTGTCTCCAGGCGTAAGTCTTGGAGGCAGCATCCCAGTCGTCTGGGTCTTTCACGTACACTCTGCCCAAGGGAACCACAGTGGTCTGTGGCTAAAGTGAGAGAGGTGCCAAGGTTAACACATACACACACACACACACACACACACACACACACACACACACAACACACACACACACACACACACACACACACATATATATATATATATATATATATATATATATATATATATATATATATATATATATATATATATATACTTTTTTTTTTGCTTTGTCGCTGCCTCCCGCGTTTGCGAGGTAGCGCAAGGAAACAGACGAAAGAAATGGCCCAACCCACCCCCATACACATGTATATACATACGTCCACACACGCAAATATACATACCTACACAGCTTTCTATGGTTTACCCCAGACGCTTCACATGCCCTGATTCAATCCACTGACAGCACGTCAACCCCGGTATACCACATCGATCCAATTCACTCTATTCCTTGCCCTCCTTTCACCCTCCTGCATGTTCAGGCCCCAATCACACAAAATCTTTTTCACTCCATCTTTCCACCTCCAATTTGGTCTCCCACTTCTCCTCGTTCCCTCCACCTCCGACACATATATCCTCTTGGTCAATCTTTCCTCACTCATTCTCTCCATGTGCCCAAATCATTTCAAAACACCCTCTTCTGCTCTCTCAACCACGCTCTTTTTATTTCCACACATCTCTCTTACCCTTACGTTACTTACTCGATCAAACCACCTCACACCACACATTGTCCTCAAACATCTCATTTCCAGCACATCCATCCTCCTGCGCACAACTCTATCCATAGCCCACGCCTCGCAACCATACAACATTGTTGGAACCACTATTCCTTCAAACATACCCATTTTTGCTTTCCGAGATAATGTTCTCGACTTCCACACATTCTTCAAGGCTCCCAGGATTTTCGCCCCCTCCCCCACCCTATGATCCACTTCCGCTTCCATGGTTCCATCCGCTGCCAGATCCACTCCCAGATATCTAAAACACTTTACTTCCTCCAGTTTTTCTCCATTCAAACTTACCTCCCAATTGACTTGACCCTCAACCCTACTGTACCTAATAACCTTGCTCTTATTCACATTTACTCTTAACTTTCTTCTTTCACACACTTTACCAAACTCAGTCACCAGCTTCTGCAGTTTCTCACATGAATCAGCCACCAGCGCTGTATCATCAGCGAACAACAACTGACTCACTTCCCAAGCTCTCTCATCCCCAACAGACTTCATACTTGCCCCTCTTTCCAAAACTCTTGCATTCACCTCCCTAACAACCCCATCCATAAACAAATTAAACAACCATGGAGACATCACGCACCCCTGCCGCAAACCTACATTCACTGAGAACCAATCACTTTCCTCTCTTCCTACACGTATACATGCCTTACATCCTCGATAAAAACTTTTCACTGCTTCTAACAACTTGCCTCCTACACCATATATTCTTAATACCTTCCACAGAGCATCTCTATCAACTCTATCATATGCCTTCTCCAGATCCATAAATGCTACATACAAATCCATTTGCTTTTCTAAGTATTTCTCACATACATTCTTCAAAGCAAACACCTGATCCACACATCCTCTACCACTTCTGAAACCACACTGCTCTTCCCCAATCTGATGCTCTGTACATGCCTTCACCCTCTCAATCAATACCCTCCCATATAATTTACCAGGGATACTCAACAAACTTATATCTCTGCAATTTGAGCACTCACTCTTATCCCCTTTGCCTTTGTACAATGGCACTATGCACGCATTCCGCCAATCCTCAGGCACCTCACCATGAGTCATACATACATTAAATAACCTTACCAACCAGTCAATAATACAGTCACCCCCTTTTTTTAATAAATTCCACTGCAATACCATCCATACAGCAGCCTCACCGTAGGTGACTTTTCTCTCGCAGAGTGAGCACAAGCCGGCCAAGTCTTGTAATATATATATATATATATATATATATATATATATATATATATATATATATATATATATATATATATATATATATATATATATATATATATCATACTACTACTAACAATAATAATAATAATAATAATAATAATAATAATAATAATAATAATGTAGAAAGGTTCCTGGAAACACTTTATTTGATAATTCCTGTGCAGTACATGCTGCCTGAACGTGAATCCCGGTATATTTTACCTGCGACATAACACCCACGATATATTAGCCAGGATATATATTACTTGAGATAAATTACCCCTGACTGCAGGCAGGTCAGCCCTCCCCGGCACAACACCCGCAAGATCAGTTGTTTAGTAATTCTTCTACGATTTCTCGGAACCAAGCGTCGCTCAGGACATCCTCCTTAGACGGCCCGTCCACACCTGAAGAGTTAATGACCGAAGGAAAGAGAATTTGATTGTGGTAAATAAATCGAGTAAATAGGGCGATCTGAACCAAAATATATCATCAAGACCAGCAACTTATGTCTCTGAAGAATTTGTAATTTCTTAACCGTTGCCCCTATAAGGCAATGATATTCGCCATAACCTAAGTAAAATGATGTTCTATACATCTATATAACGTATATAGCTTTATAGCTGCAATTATCCTTGGTAAACAAGGGAAACAGGTAAGTATGGCTTCTGGAGGAGTCAACTGTTACAATTATACAGTTGTGCCAAAACTATTTTTGTTTTCATAAATCTTAGGCAAACTTTAGCAGAACGTGGATCCCTGACGTTTATAAAGACTAACACTAATCTTCATTCTACGGCTAAAATCTACGTACAAAAGTTCACATCAGTAACAAAGCTGATGTGCGAGATGCTCAAGACACCGCAGGATTTACTACGTCATAACCTAACACCACTGGTGGCAGCTGCTGTGTCCTAACCTTAAAATACTGAATAGATTTGAAAATATGTCGGCATATGTTGGTTCGAGGCTACACCTGAGCCAGTTAATTGGAATTTAACACGAAAGGCCTGAAGACTGCAGCCCCTTAAAGATGCCCAGGTCTTCTAAGCTGGCTCCTCTCAGTCTCTTCCTGACTGGAGGCAGATCGAAATAAAAATCCAACCTTGTAAGAGCAGCGCAACAGAAAGTAGTTAGAAGGAATGTACCAAGGTGGTCGGCTTAGACCCCTGACGTAGAAAGGTCGCTCCGACACGCATGTGATAAATAATCTCTAAAATGTTCTGACTGAATAAGAAAATATAGAACAATGAGTCTGGGAGCCAAAGGCTGAGGCAGAGCAGGCGTGGGTAGACCATATCTAAGGCTCAGTTACGAAGGACTAAGGAGGAAGGACACAGGTCTTGTGTGAAACTTACCAAAAGAGAAACGATGTAATTTTCCGCGTGTAGCGATATTTCCAGAACAGGTCGCTAATTCTTTTTCAAGCCATCTCACGTCACCTTAAAACGAAGTTAGTGATATCATAAATGTTAGCATACGAGTGCTCTCTACTCTTTAGGTCGTATGAAATAACTCGCTCCATCTTTATTAGAATAATCTTTTCCTTCGACGGAATATCTTTAATTGATGTTAGTAGACGCTGGATGGAATAAATGATTATACCTCTGCGGAGGGAAAGGTTTCATGGGTTTCGTACTGAGATAGAATTTACAGTGTGTGGCAGCCTTGATCTCACTCCATAACCAAAGGCCAACACAAGGAAACTGACTAGAAATCGGTTGTAGTAACTGGAGATATAACCAGATGGAATAACTGTGAGGTACACAGCTTTAAACAGCCAACCTTCAATAGCATTTGTAACTTGTATTGCTTACAAGTAGACGACATGTGGATAATAGAACATAGTCCGGTATGACGATAACGTATCCTGGTAAATTGTGGAGTTTGTACGATAATGATGAAATGTGTGAGGTTATGTTGAAGTATGGAAGATGATAGAATATGTGTGGCATGTGGGTTTTTATGTCATGCACAGCTAGACTATGAAGAATAATATATAATGATGGAAGCTGTACGGAAGGTTTGGAAGGGTGGCTGTTGAGGTAATGGTTCAAGACGAGGACCGACCTGTACAGTGTGTAGGGTGATGACCTTAGCGGCTGGAGCCATGGGGTTGTCGTTAAGATCGGCGACGTGTAGCGTCAGGGTGACGGTCGTAGAGAGGGGCGGCGACCCGTCGTCTCCGACCACGAGAGGCACCAATAAAGCACGTCGTTCTTCGCGGTCCAGAGCCACTGTAGTGGAGACGACGCCCACGCCTCGCCCTTCGTCGCCTTCTGCAAAGGAAAGGAGGGGGGGGGGGCCGCATTGGCTTTGATATACAGAGAAGAAACTCCCAGAGTGCTGCTCCAGAGAGCTTTGTAAGATCATCATTCCCGTAGTTACAAACACTGACGAAACTAGTGTGAAAGTTTCTTACATATTGTCTCATCTGTGTCAATTATTTTGTGAATTAACATACTATGGTTAGTAGTGCATTGTTGACCTTCACATCCGTACATTGAGCCACTAACATTACCACAGCACTCTTGTAACATGACACGTTCACTGAAAAGGTGACCCAACAACTGATGTGGTGAAGGTGACCCAACAACTGATGTGGTGAAGGTGACCCAACAGCTAGTGTGGTGATGGTGGCCCAACAGCTAGTGTGGTGATTGTTGCCCAACAGCTAGTGTGGTGATTGTTGCCCAACAGCTAGTGTGGTGATGGTGGCCCAACAGCTAGTGTGGTAATTGTTGCCCAACAGCTAGTGTGGTGATTGTTGCCCAACAGCTAGTGTGGTGATGGTGGCCCAACAGCTAGTGTGGTGATGGTGGCCCAACAGCTAGTGTGGTGATGGTGGCCCAACAGCTAGTGTGGTGATGGTGGCCCAACAGCTAGTGTGGTGATGGTGGCCCAACAGCTAGTGTGGTGATGGTGGCCCAACAGCTAGTGTGGTGATGGTGGCCCAACAGCTAGTGTGGTGATGGTGGCCCAACAGCTAATGTGGTGATGGTGGCCCAACAGCTACTGTGGTGATGGTGGCCCAACAGCTAGTGTGGTGAAGGTGGCCCAACAGCTACTGTGGTGATGGTGGCCCAACAGCTAGTGTGGTGATGGTGGCCCAACAGCTAGTGTGGTGATGGTGGCCCAACAGCTAGTGTGGTGATGGTGGCCCAACAGCTAGTGTGGTGATGGTGGCCCAACAGCTAGTGTGGTGATGGTGGTCCAACAGCTAGTGTGGTGATGGTGGTCCAACAGCTAGTGTGGTGATGGTGGCCCAACAGCTAGTGTGGTGATGGTGGCCCAACAGCTAATGTGGTGATGGTGGCCCAACAGCTACTGTGGTGATGGTGGCCCAACAGCTAGTGTGATGATGGTGGTCCAACAGCTAGTGTGGTGATGGTGGTCCAACAGCTAGTGTGGTGATGGTGGCCCAACAGCTAGTGTGATGATGGTGGCCCAACAGCTAGTGTGGTGATGGTGGCCCAACAGCTAGTGTGGTGAAGGTGGCCCAACAGCTAGTGTGGTGATGGTGGCCCAACAGCTAGTGTGGTGATGGTGGCCCAACAGCTAGTGTGGTGATGGTGGCCCAACAGCTAGTGTGGTGAAGGTGGCCCAACAGCTAGTGTGGTGATGGTGGCCCAACAGCTAGTGTGGTGATGGTGGCCCAACAGCTAGTGTGGTGAAAGGAGCAGACAAACAAAAACAAGCATACGTGAAAATGAACATCAAAATGTGCGACAGAGTAACAGGGATACTTAATGATGATCAAAGAAAAATCTATCATAAACATTGTAGAAAATGACTTGGAAACGTTTTGAAATATCATAATGAAACTGTTGCTGAGATGATTAGTTCATGAAAGGTGTAAAGTTGCAAAGCAAAGAACCTATAAATGATTGCTATGAAGTTTTCATGAATTTTTTCAGACACCAAAGCTACATTGTAAGAAGGAGAGTAAAGGACAAATCTCCCACTAGACCCAGTATGGTGTAGTAATGGTGACAGCGGCAGGGGTCCTGATACCTTACGACAATCATAGGAGTGAATGAGTGAAAGATAGATAAACACTAAGATTCTATTCAAAGGTGAAACATCTTACTCTCAACCACCCAACGTTCTCTCACACTAAACCAGCCAGAGAATCACTCACTGGCAAATCATACACTCGTCAGAAATCCTGGGGAATTCTTCATCTCGATAACATTCATACTGGTAAATGAATAAGTCTCACAGAGTGTGTATTCCATGAAAGACTATAAACAAAATCTAGAATCCAAAGACTGAGTAGATAATCTAAGCCGTGTATACTTGTAATTTGTAATGACTGATAACACCTTATGTGGAATGAGTGGCCATATGTTAAAACCTACAGAATGGAGTAAAGGGCACCTATATATATATATATATATATATATATATATATATATATATATATGTGTGTGTGTGTGTGTGTGTGTGTGTGTGTGTGTGTGTGTGTGTGTGTGTGTGTGTGTGTGTGTGTGTGTGTGTGTGTGTGTGTGTGTGTGTGTGTGTGTGTGTGTGTGTGTGGATGGGAGAGCTTGGGAAGTGAGTCAGTTGTTGTTCGCTGATGATACAGCGCTGGTGGCTGACTCGTGTGAGAAACTGCAGAAGCTGGTGACTGAGTTTGGTAAAGTGTGTGAAAGAAGAAAGCTGAGAGTAAATGTGAATAAGAGCAAGGTTATTAGGTACAGTAGGGTTGAGGGACAAGTCAATTGGGAGGTAAGTTTGAATGGAGAAAAACTGGAGGAAGTGAAGTGTTTTAGATATCTGGGAGTGGATTTGGCAGCGGATGGAACTATGGAAGCGGAAGTGAATCATAGGGTGGGGGAGAGGGCGAAAGTTCTGGGAGCGTTGTAGAATGTGTGGAAGTCGAGAACATTGTCTCGGAAAGCAAAAATGGGTATGTTTGAAGGAATAGTTATATGGTTTTATAGTTATATACTTATATAGTAATATGTTATATGGTTTCGGGGCGTGGGCTATAGATAGAGTTGTTCGGAGGAGGGTGGATGTGCTGGAAATGAGATGTTTGAGGACAATATGTGGCGTGAGGGGGTTTGATCGAGTAAGTAATAATAGGGTAAGAGAGATGCGTGTTAATAAAAAGAGTGTGGTTGAGAGAGCAGACGAGGGTGTTTTGAAATGGTTTGGTCACATGGAGAGAATGAGTGAGGAAAGATTGACCAAGAGGATATATGTATCAGAGGAGAAGTGGGAGACCAAATTGGAGGTGGAAGGATGGAGTGAAAAAGATTTTGAGCGATCGGGGCCTGAACATGTAGGAGGGTGAAAGGCGTGCTAGGAACAGAGTGAATTGGAACGATGTGGTATACCGGGGTCGACGTGCTGTCAATGGATTGAACCAGGGCATGTGAAGCGTATGGGGTAAACCATGGATGTGGAAAGGGAGCTGTGGTTTCGGTGCATTATACATGACAGCTAGAGACTGAGTGTGAACGAATGTGGCCTTTGTTGTTTTTTTCCTAGCGCTACCTCGCGCGCGTGCGGGGGGAGGGGGTTGTCATTTCATGTGTGGCGGGGTGGCGCCGGGAATGAATAAAGGCAGCAAGTATGAATTATGTACATGTGTATATATATGTCTGTGTATGTATATATAGGTATGTATATGTGTGGACGTGTATGTATATACATTGTGTATGTTGGTGGGTTGGGCCATTCTTTCGTCTGTTTCCTTAATCTACCTCGCTAACGCCATTTGGTAAACATGCAATTGTCCAAGACAGACAACGAGCGTATCATAAACATGTCAGTCTTGGACAATCGCACGTTTACCAAATGACGTCCAAGCTACGTCTCTTCATTATATATCAACTGATAGTTATATTTCTTTCTTGTGTCTCCCCTGATGATGTGATTATTACACGAAAGTGCACTTGGGAACTTATCGTGTTTCATTTTCCCCGTGGACTCTTAAGAATATACATATACGTGAGATACATTGGAACGTAATTACTTACTTTTGTCGAATTTGACCTGAATGGCAGCCTTGATGTGGGGTGGAGCCCTGGGGTCAAGCTTTATGGTGAACGGTGGGCCATGACCCTGTCGCCAGTCGTCGGGGTCACCCAGTTTGACCTCAGCCACCACCTGAGGTGATGAGTTCTCCACTACCTGCACCTGCCGCGGCTCCGACAGGAACGGTGGATTGTCATTCACGTCAGTTACGTTTACCTGAAGGAGGAACACCCGACGAGGGAGGAGATCCTGAGTCTTCTTCCCTTATAACTCAACTATCCCTTCCTCATACTCTATCGTCCCTCATACTTCACCTCTCTTTCGTACCTCACTAGTCCTTGATACCCCATCTATGCCTTATACCTTATGTGTTCCTCATACCTCACCTGTCACTCACGCCTCATCTATCCCATATATTTCATCCGTCCCTCACTTCTTACATGTCCCTCGCACTTCACCTGTCTCCCATACCTTATTCGTCCCTCCTTCACTTTTCAGTTGTCCACTCCTCACCCTTCAGCAATTCTACCCTTATATCTCATTGTTACATCCCTCTCAATAAATCAACTCCTCTGACACATGTCCTTCATAATTTACACGTATCCCCCAACCTCACCTTGCCATAAGATCTGTCTGTTTCTCGCTCAGTACTCACAGTGAGGGTGGCAGTCGCTGTCCTGGGCGGTAGGCCGTCGTCCACGGCTAGCACGAGCACCGTATGGGTGCGGGCAGCCTCCCTGTCCAACCCCGCCGCCAAACTCACCCCCCCGCCCGCCCTCTCCACGCTGAACTGCCCCCCAGGGTCGCTGGCCGGCGATATAGTGTAGTTCACCCGACTTTCTCCTCCCTGTAATGACAGGTGGTTAGTGTTGGGTGGTTGGTGATGGGTGTTTGTGATAGGTGGTTCGTGATGGGTGGTTGGTGACGGGTGTTTGGTGGTAGATGATTAGTGACGGATCGTTGGTTGGTGATAGATGGTTGGTGACGGGGTTAGTGATGGATTGGTAATGACGGATTGGTGATAGTGATGGGTTGTTAGTGACTTGTGGTGTCAGCGTAGTGTTGGCAGTGTAGTGGTGAGGGTGGAACGTCACCATGCTGCTACTGACAGCGTCTTTGATTGATCAGTTATGTTGGCACGGTAATGTGTTTACTGTGTTGTGTTGTTAACAAGTTACGATGACAGTGTTGGTATGAGTGTACTACATATTACATGTATTGTTGAAAGTATTGTGATGAGACAGTAAAATCACTAATGTTGAACCTGTAGTGTTGGTTTTGAAATATTGTGGGAGAACAGTGTTTTCAAAGCGTTTACGAATATATTGATAGCTGTATTAACTAAACAGTAATGGATAACGACTATTAACTAAACAGTAATGGATAACAACTTTGGACTTAACATAATGTGCTTATCAACGAAGAATTGTGTTCATGGTTTATGATGACAGAAATGCATTTAGCCGAAAGTGTTGTATCGAAACTGCAGCTCTGAAAGAAACTATATAAGCACCATACCATATCCTGAGCTACTCTCTCTCTCTCTCTCTCTCTCTCTCTCTCTCTCTCTCTCTCTCTCTCTCTCTCTCTCTCTCACCCCGTCAATATCATGAGCTGTGAACGTGGCCAGGTGGGTGCCATGGGGAGTGTCCTCAGTCAGAGTTAGGTGAGCCTGGTCATCACTGAAGACAGGTGAGTTGTCGTTGGCGTCGACCAGGTGAAGGTTGACCCAGGTACCGTCCACGTGGTACTTCTCCTGCCACCCAGGCTCACCCTGCAGAAGGTACAGTGTACATGTGATCATCCTGCAGGAGGAGCAGTGTACATGTGATCACCCTGCAGAAGGTACAGTGTACATGTGATCATCCTGCAAGAGGTACAGTGTACATGTGATCACCCTGCAGGAGGTACACTGTACATGTGATCATCCTGCAGGAGGCACAGTGTACATGTGATCATCCTGCAGGAGGTACAGTGCACATGTGATCATCCTGCAGGAGGCACAGTGTACATGTGATCACCCTGCAGGAGGTACAGTGTGCATGTGATCATCCTGCAGGAGGCACAGTGTACATGTGATCACCCTGCAGGAGGTACAGTGTACATGAGATCATCCTGCAGGAGGTACAGTGCACATGTGATCATCCTGCAGGAGGAACAGTGTACATGTGATCATCCTGCAGGAGGTACAGTGTACATGTGATCACCCTGCAGGCGGCACAGTGTACATGTGATCATCCTGCAAAAGGCACAGTGTACAAGTGATCATCCTGCAGGAGGTACAGTGTACATGTGATCATCCTGCAGGAGGTACAGTGTACATGTGATCATCCTGCAGGAGGTACAGTGTACATGTGATCACCCTGCAGGAGGTACAGTGTACATGTGATCATCCTGCAGGAGGAACAGTGTACATGTGATCACCCTGCAGGAGGTACAGTGTACATGTGATCACCCTGCAGGAGGTACAGTGTACATGTGATCATCCTGCAGGAGGTACAGTGTACATGTGATCATCCTGCAGAAGGTACAGTGTACATGTGATCATCCTGCAGGAGGTACACTGTACATGTGATCATCCTGCAGGAGGTACACTGTACATGTGATCATCCTGCAGGAGGTACAGTGTACATGTGATCACCCTGCAGGAGGCACAGTGTACATGTGATCATCCTGCAAAAGGCACAGTGTACAAGTGATCATCCTGCAGGAGGTACAGTGTACATGTGATCATCCTGCAGGAGGTACAGCGTACATGTGATCATCTTGCAGGAGGAACAGTGTACATGTAATCACCCTGCAGGAGGTACACTGTACATGTGATCATCCTGCAGGAGGAACAGTGTACATGTGATCATCCTGCAGGAGGTACAGTGTACATGTGATCATCCTGCAGGAGGTACAGTGTACATGTGATCACCCTGCAGGAGGTACAGTGTACATGTGATCATCCTGCAGGAGGTACAGTGTACATGTGATCATCCTGCAGGAGGTACAGTGTACATGTGATCATCCTGCAGGAGGTACAGTGTACATGTGATCACCCTGCAGGAGGTACAGTGTACATGTGATCATCCTGCAGGAGGTACAGTGTACATGTGATCATCCTGCAGGAGGTACAGTATACATGTGATCATCCTGCAAGAGGAACAGTGTACATGTGATCACCCTGCAGGAGGTACAGTGTACATGTGATCATCCTGCAGGAGGCACAGTGTACATGTGATCATCCTGCAGGAGGAACAGTGTACATGTGATCATCCTGCAGGAGATACAGTGTACATGTGATCATCCTGCAGAAGGTACAGTGTACATGTGATCATCCTGCAGGAGGTACACTGTACATGTGATCATCCTGCAGGAGGTACAGTGTACATGTGATCATCCTGCAGGAGATACAGTGTACATGTGATCATCCTGCAGGAGGTACAGTGCACATGTGATCATCCTGCAGTCGGTACACTGTACATGTGATCATCCTGCCGGAGGTACAGTGTACATGTGATCATCCTGCAGGAGATACAGTGTACATGTGATCATCCTGCAGGAGGTACAGTGTACATGTGATCATCCTGCAGGAGGTACAGTGTACATGTGATCATCCTGCAGGAGGTACAGTGTACATGTGATCATCCTGCAGGAGGTACAGTGTACATGTGATCACCCTGCAGGAGGTGCAGTGTACATGTGATCACCCTGCAGGAGGTGCAGTGTACATGTGATCATCCTGCAGGAGGTACAGTGTACATGTGATCATCCTGCAGGAGGTACAGTGTACATGTGATCATCCTGCAGGAGGTACAGTGTACATGTGATCATCCTGCAGGAGGTACAGTGTACATGTGATCACCCTGCAGGAGGTGCAGTGTACATGTGATCAAGGAAATACTGTGGCAAGCATATATAACACATAATGTACTATAAAATCAGTTGTCTTGGAAATGAATAAAAAAAGTTCGTAGAAATGTAGAATATATTGACAACTAAATGAGAGATTAACAATAATCCTGACTTGAAAAGGTATCTTAGAGTTTAAACCACGAGTTGGAATTACAGTGCGATGCTTACGATAAACAGTCGATGAATAATGAAAGATAATAGTAAATATTGACATACGGCCCTTACATGGCACACACACACACACACACACACACACACTAGCCTGATGATTCACCACCAAGCCACTAAAAGCGTAACCTAACCTACCAAGTCTGTGACCTGGACTCTGAAGCGGAAGCCCTTGCGATGATCAGGGTTTTCGTAATCCAAGGCTTCCACCACCCGAAGATCCCCGCCTGGACTTCCGCTTCGTCGCCCAACCACGCGGAACATGTGCCACCCACGCCCGCTACCAGGGACCACCTGTGGACACCAAGGGAGGGAGGAACCCCCAGCATCAGCTGACGGAGATGGAACAGTCACTAAACAGCCACATGGGAAGAGAGTGCTTTTCTCATAAGACGATAAGAAAATGTTTAACAGGCACGTGTGGAAAGACTCCAACTTCTCCGTAAGAGGTAGACCTACCCGGTAGGTGAAGTTATTGGAGGCGTCTTGATCGAGTACAGACAGGGTGGCGAGGACGTGGTCTGGGGTGAGGCTCTCTGACACGTCCAGCGTCCACTCCGGCTTGGAGAACCTCGGAGGTACGTCGTTCACATCAGAAACCTCCACGAGCACCGTACCCGTGCCTGGCAGAAGGACAGATGACCATGACAGTAGAATGAGGCGATGTTTACACTGTTGAAAGGTTTCACTTGCCATGGAACTATAAAGAGTACATTAATGAGGTATCTCTTCTATGGTATGGTATTTCCTATCCAAGTTACTCAGATTTTCTTTTCTTAATCAATGCAATCCAGAATCTACGCAAACGCTTGATTTTCAGACTCGTCTTTGATCATCACCGACTGTTAAGGAGATGCAAGACAGAGGACCTACCACCACCTACCTTTGAGTCCTCCCCCGTCTGTGGCCACGACCTGGATGGCGTATCGCTGAGTCTTCTCTCGGTCGAGACAGCAGAGCGCTGTGGTGATTACTCCCTGTCCGCTATCCACTGCAAAAATGGGTCTTCCCGAAGCCTCATCAATCACGTTCTTCTCCAGGGAGTAGACGAGACGGGCGTTGTGCCCCTCCAGCGGGTCGTCGTTGTCTCTGGCTGAGACCTGCGCCACCAACATTCCTGCAGGGTAAGTGAGGTCTCGAGCCACACAACAAACAGCTCTACATCAAACAGCAAATACAATACCGTGCACTTTCACGTACATGTGTACATAGCACTATCAGGTAAATGTGTGCGGTGTACCGTCACATACATGTGCACGGTGTGCTGTCATGTACATGTGTATTGTGTACCGTCACATACGTCGTGTATAGCGTAATATTTCCAAGTGAAGGAATAAGTTTTGGTGATTTTCTCTGAATTTGCTGTAATTCTACTCCATCTCTGAACGGGAAGGTTGAGACCAATGAGTTAGACATGTTACAGTGACATGAACAGGTTAAGTATGATCCAGACAAGTATGGGTGACCAACGTGGGTCACACGTGATCTATACAGGTCAGTGATATTCTAGCCAGGTTATTGACCATCTAGACAAGTTATGAGAGAACCTAACAAGTAGTATGCGGGAGTTGTCAGTAGTGTGCGCGTTATGACCTGGTCATAAAGTCGTTCATTAGGCAAAAGTTAGTCAGTGAGACAACTTCTCATCATGATTCGAGACTAACACAGCACTTCCTTCAGACGTATGGCGCCCCTGTTATACGCAAGTGTTTGCCTCTAAGGCCCAGGCAATGCCCTTGTCCACACAGAATGATAATCAATAAAAAGTCAAAAAGTCTTGGAAAAAGATCGATATAAACAGTGAGGAACAACCCTACCTTCTTTAGAGCTGAGTAAGTAACTTTAGCTGTCGTGACGTCATAACCCCGGACAAGGCGATGTAAGTTTAGAGGAAGTAACGTAACATCGGAGAAAAATGTAAGTAAAAATTCCGGGAGATGGGACAACTTAAGTGATCCCCAGGGTTGCTGCTGTAGATGGTGATGGCGTGGGCAGCACAACAATAGCACAAGAACAATCCCGAGACAATGGCAAGGTCACTCTCACCCGCGGAAGTATTTTTGAAAATTACTCCGCTTACTGTACACACACACACACACACACATACACACATAGGTATATGATGTAAGCTGGGGTGTAAATGTGCGCGTATATATATATATATATATATATATATATATATATATACATTTTTTTTTTTTTTTGCTTTGTCGCTGTCTCCCGCGTTTGCCAGGTAGCGCAAGGAAACAGACGAAAGAAATGGCCCAACCCACCCCCATACACATGTATATACATACGTCCACACACGCAAATATACATACCTACACAGCTTTCCAAGGTTTACCCCAGACGCTTCACATGCCCTGATTCAATCCACTGACAGCACGTCAACCCCGGTATACCAAATCGATCCAATTCACTCTATTCCTTGCCCTCCTTTCACCCTCCTGCACGTTCAGACCCCGATTACACAAAATCTTTTTCACTCCATCTTTCCACCTCCAATTTGGTCTCCCACTTCTCGTTCCCTCCACCTCCGACACATATATCCTCTTGGTCAATCTTTCCTCACTCATTCTCTCCATGTGCCCAAACCATTTCAAAACACCCTCTTCTGCTCTCTCAACCACGCTCTGTTTGAAGGAATAGTGGTTCCAACAATGTTGTATGGTTGCGAGGCGTGAGCTATGGATAGAGTTGTGCGCAGGAGGATGGATGTGCTGGAAATGAGATGTTTGAGGACAATGTGTGGTGTGAGGTGGTTTGATCGAGTAAGTAATGTAAGGGTAAGAGAGATGTGTGGAAATAAAAAGAGCGTGGTTGAGAGAGCAGAAGAGGGTGTTTTGAAATGGTTTGGGCACATGGAGAGAATGAGTGAGGAAAGATTGACCAAGAGGATATATGTGTCGGAGGTGGAGGGAACGAGGAGAAGAGGGAGACCAAATTGGAGGTGGAAAGATGGAGTGAAAAAGATTTTGTGTGATCGGGGCCTGAGCATGCAGGAGGGTGAAAGGAGGGCAAGGAATAGAGTGAATTGGAGCGATGTGGTATACCGGGGTTGACGTGCTGTCAGTGGATTCAATCAAGGCATGTGAAGCGTCTTGGGTAAACCATGGAAAGCTGTGTAGGTATGTATATTTGCGTGTGTGGACGTATGTATATACATGTGTATGGGGGTGGGGTTGGGCCATTTCTTTCGTCTGTTTCCTTACGCTACCTCGCAAACGCGGGAGACAGCGGCAAAAAAAAAAGAAAAAAAAATATATATATATTTAAGGTTAAAACATGATGTTCATATACCGTTATTACAATACATGACATCACAACTCGCCCGTAACACACAAACTGTAATACACAACAAAACTGTGTGCCGCCCACCCTGACGAGTGTTTTCGGAGATGGTGGCGTTGACGACGGGCTGAGGGAAGTAGGGGGCGTTGTCGTTGATGTCCTTCAGGTTGACGTGGACGGTCGTGTAGGTCACCAGCTCGCCGTCTGTTGCCGACACCTGCAGCCGCCATTGGGACCGTCCGTAGGGCGGGTCACGGTCCAGAGGCTGAAGAATGGTCGTTAAGGGGTTAATGAAGGTCACACACACACACACACACACACATACAAATACATACACACACATATCTACCTCTCTCTCTCTCTCTCTCTCTCTCTCTCTCTCTCTCTCTCTCTCTCTCTCTCTCTCTCTCTCTCTCTCTCTCTCTCTAAATATATATATATATATATATATATATATATATATATATATATATATATATATATATATATATATATATATATACATATTATTTATTATTATTTTGCTTTGTCGCTGTCTCCCGCGTTAGCGAGGTAGCGCAAGGAAACAGACGAAAGAAGTGGCCCAACCCACCCACATACACATGAAATTACATACACGTCCACACACGCAAATATACATACCTATACATCTCAATGTACACATATATGTACACACAGAGACATACACATATATACACATGTACATAATTCATACTGTCTGCCTTTATTTATTTCCATCGGCACCTCGCCACACATGGAATAACATCCCCCTCCCCTATCATGTGTGCGAGGTAGCGCAAGGAAAAGACAACAAAGGCCCCATTCGTTCACACTCAGTCTCTAGCGGTCATGTAATAATGCACCGAAACCACAGCTCCCTTTCCACACCCAGGCCCCATAGAACTTTCCATGGTTTACCCCAGACGCTTCACATGCCCTTGTTCAATCCATTGACAGCACGTCGACCCCGGTATATATATATTTTTTTCATACTATTTGCCATTTACCGCGTTAGCGAGGTAGCGTAAAGAACAGAGGACTGGGCCTTAGGGGGAATATCCTGACCTGGCCCCCTTCTCTGTTCCTTCTTTTGGAAAATTAAAAAAAAAAAAAAAACAAGAGAGGGGAGGATTTCAAGCCACCCGCTCCCTCCCCTTTTAGTCGCCTTCTACGACACGCAGGGAATACGTGGGAAGTATTCTTTCTCCCCTATCCCCAGGGATATATATATATATATATATACATATATTCACTCCATCTTTCCACCTCCATTTGGTCTCCCACTTCTCCTCGTTCCCCCCACCTCCGACACATATATCCTCTTGGTCAATCTTTCCCCACTCATTCTCTCCATATATATATATATATATATATATATATATATATATATATATATATATATATATATATATATATATATACATATACATATACATATATATATATATATATATATATATATATATATATATATATATATATATATATACATATACATATACATATATATATATATATATATATATATATATATATATATATATATATATATATATATAAGCTAGGACGCTTCGTCTCTTCGATGTATATCAACTAACTGTTATATTTCTCTCTTGTGTCTCCCCTGATGATGTGATTATTACACGAAAGTGCACTTGGGAACTTATCGTGTTTAATTTTCCCCGTGGACTCATAGGAATATATATATATATATATATATATATATATATATATATATATATATATATATATATATATATATATATATATATATACATATATCATTTATCTAATTATTATACTTTGTCGCTGTCTCCCGCGTTAGCGAGGTAGCGCAAGGAAACAGACGAAAGAATGGCCCAACCCCCCACATACACATGTATATACATACACGTCCACACACGCACATATACATACCCATACATCTCAACGTATACATATATATACAAACACAGACATATACATATGTACACATGCACATAATTCATACTGTCTGCCCTTATTCATTCCCATCGCCACCCCGCCACACATGAAATGAGAACCACCTCCCCCCCGCATGTGCACGAGGTAGCGCTAAGAAAAGACAACAAAGGCCACATTCGTTTACACTCAGTCTCTAGCCGTCATGTATAATGCACCGAAACCACAGCTCCCTTTCCACATCCAGGCCCAACAAAACTTTCCATGGTTTACCCCAGACACTTCACATGCCCTGGTTCAATCCACTGACAGCACGTCGACCCCGGTATACACATCGTTCCAATTCACTCTATTCCTTGCACGCCTTTCACCCTCCTGCATGTTCAGGCCCAGATCACACAAAATCTTTTTCACTCTCTCTTTCCACCTCCAATTTGGTCTCCCACTTCCCCTCGATCCCTCCACCTCTAACACATATATCCTCTTTGTCAATCTTTCCTCAGTCATTCTCTCCATGTGACCACACCACTTCAAAACACCCTCTTCTGCTCTCCTAACCACACTCTTAATTACCACACATCTCTTTCACCCTTTCATTACTTACTCGATCAAACCACCTCACACCACATATTGTCCTTAAACATCTCATTTGCAGAACATCCGCCATCCTCCGCACAACTCTATCTATAGCCCACGCCTCGCAACAATATAACATTGTTGGAACCACTATTCCTTCAAACATACCCATTTTTGCTTTCCAAGATAACATTTTCGACTTGCACACATTTTTCAACGCTCCCAGACCTTTCTCCCCTCCCCAGGCCTATGATTCACTTCCGCTTCCATGGTTCCATCCGCTGCCAAATCCACTTCGAGATATCTAAAACACTTCACTTCCTCCAGTTTTCCTCCATTCAAACTTACCTCTCAGTTGACTTGTCCCTCAACCCTACTGTACCTAATAACCTTGCTCTTATTCACATTTACTCTCAGCTTTCTTCTTTCACATACTTTACCAAACTCAGTCACCAGCTTCTGCAGTTTCACACCCGAATCAGCCACCAGTTCTGTATCAACAGCGAACAACAACTGACTCACTTTCCAAGCTCTCTCATCCACAACAGACTGCACACTTGCCCCTTTTTCCAAAATTCTTGCATTCACCTCCCTAACAACCCCATCCATAAACAAATTAAACAACCATGGAGACATCACGCACCCCTGCCGCAAGCCGACATTCACTGAGAACCAATCACTTTCCTCTCTTCCCACTCGCACACATGCCTTACCTCCTCGATAAAAACTTTTCGCTGTTTCTAACAACTTGCCTCCCGCACCATATATTCTTAATAACTTCCAAAGAGCCTCTCTATTAACTCTATCATATGCATTCTCCAGATCCATAAATGCTACATACAAATCTATATATATATATATATATATATATATATATATATATATATATATATATATATATATATATATATATATATATATATACATATATCTTTATACGTGCGCAGGAGGATGGATGTGATGGAAATGAGATGTTTGAGGACAATGTGTGGTGTGAGGTGGTTTGATCGAGTAAGTAACGTAAGGGTAAGAGAGATGTGTGGAAATAAAAAGAGCGTGGTTGAGAGAGCAGAAGAGGGTGTTTTGAAATGGTTTGGGCACATGGAGAGAATGAGTGAGGAAAGATTGACCAAGAGGATATATGTGTCGGAGGTGGAGGGAACGAGGAGAAGAGGGAGACCAAATTGGAGGTGGAAAGATGGAGTGAAAAAGATTTTGTGTGATCGGGGCCTGAACATGCAGGATGGTGAAAGGAGGGCAAGGAATAGAGTGAATTGGAGCGATGTGGTATACTGGGGTTGACGTGCTGTCAGTGGATTGAATCAAGGCATGTGAAGCGTCTGGGGTAAACCATGGAAAGCTGTGTAGGTATGTATATTTGCGTGTGTGGACGTATGTATATACATGTGTATGGGGGTGGGTTGGGCCATTTCTTTCGTCTGTTTCCTTGCGCTACCTCGCAAACGCGGGAGACAGCGGCAAAAAAAAAAAAAAAAAAAAAAAAAAAAAATATATATATATATATATATATATATATATATATATATATATATATATATATATATATATATATATATATATATTCTTTTTCTTTTAAGCTATTCGCCATTTCCCGCGTTAGCGAGGCAGCGTTAAGAACAGAGGACTGGGCCTTTGTGGAAATACCCTCACCTGGCCCCCCTCTGTTCCTTCTTTTGGAAAATTAAAAAAAAACGAGAGGGGAGGATTTCCAGCCTCCCGCTCCCTCCCCTTTTAGTCGCCTTCTACGACACGCAGGGAATACGTGGGAAGTATTCTTAATCCCATATCCCCAGGGATAATATATGTATATACATACACGTCCACACACGCAAAAATACATACCTATACATCTCAATGTACACATATATATACACACACAGACACATACATATATACCTATGCACACAATTCACACTGTCTGCCTTTATTCATTTCCATCGCCACCTCGCCACACATGGAATACCATCCCCCTCCCCCCTCATGTGTGCGAGGTAGCGCTAGGAAAAGACAACAAAGGCCCCATTCGTTCACACTCAGTCTCTAGCTGTCATGCAATAATGCCCGAAACCACAGCTCCCTTTCCACATCCAGGCCCCACACTACTTTCCACGGTTTACCCCATTCACATGCCCTGATTCAATCCACTGACAGCAGGTCAGCCCCGGTATACCACATCGATCCAATTCACTCTATTCCTTGCCCGCCTTTCACCCTCCTGCATGTTCAGGCCCCAATCACTCAAAATCTTTTTCACTCCATCTTTCCACCTCCAATTTGGTCTCCCACTTCTCCTCGTTCCCTCCACCTCCGACACATATATCCTCTTGGTCAATCTTTCCTCACTCATTCTCTCCATGTGCCCAAACCATTTCAAAACACCCTCTTCTGCTCTCTCAACCACGCTCTTTTTATTTCCACACATCTCTTACGCTTACATTGCTTACTCGATCAAACCACCTCACACCACACATTGTCCTCAAACATCTCATTTCCAGCACATCCACCCTCCTGCGCACAACTCTATCCATAGCCCACGCCTCGCAACCATACAACATTGTTGGAACCACTATTCCTTCAAACATACCCATTTTTGCTTTCCGAGATAATGTTCTCGACTTCCACACATTCTTCAAGGCTCCCAGGATTTTCGCCCCCTCCCCCACCCTATGATTCACTTCCGCTTCCATGGTACCATCCGCTGCCAGATCCACTCCCAGATATCTAAAACACTTTACTTCCTCCAGTTTTTCTCCATTCAAACTTACCTCCCAATTGACTTGACCCTCAACCCTACTGTACCTAATAACCTTGCTCTTATTCACATTTACTCTTAACTTTCTTCTTTCACACACTTTACCAAACTCAGCCACCAGCTTCTGCAGTTTCTCACATGAATCAGCCACCAGCGCTGTATCATCAGCGAACAACAACTGACTCACTTCCCAAGCTCTCTCATTCACAACAGACTTCATACTTGCCCGCATTCACCTCCCTAACAACCCCATCCATAAACAAATTAAACAACCATGGAGACATCACACATCCCTGCCGCAAACCTACATTCACTGAGAACCAATCACTTTCCTCTCTTCCTACACGTACACATGCCTTACATCCTCGATAAAAACTTTTCACTGCTTCTAACAACTTGCCTCCCACATAATATATTCTTAATACCTTCCACAGAGCATCTCTATCAACTCTATCATATGCCTTCTCCAGATCCATAAATGCTACATACAAATCCATTTGCTTTTCTAAGTATTTCTCACATACATTCTTCAAAGCAAACACCTGATCCACACATCCTCTACCAATTCTGAAACCACACTGCTCTTCCCCAATCTGATGCTCTGTACATGTCTTCACCCTCTCAATCAATACCCTCCCATATAATTTACCAGGAACACTCAACAAACTTATACCTCTGTAATTTGAGCACTCACTCTTATCCCCTTTGCCTTTGTACAATGGCACTATGCACGCATTCCGCCAATCCTTAGGCACCTCACCATGAGTCATACATACATTAAATAACCTTACCAACCAGTCAACAATACAGTCACCCCCTTTTTTAATAAATTCCACTGCAATATCATCCAAACCTGCTGCCTTGCCGGCTTTCATCTTCCGCAAAGCTTTTACTACCTCTTCTCTGTTTACCAAATCATTTTCCCTAACCCTCTCACTTTTCACACCACCTCGACCAAAACACCCTATATCTGCCACTCTATCATCAAACACATTCAACAAACCTTCAAAATACTCACTCCATCTCCTTCTCACATCACCACTACTTGTTATCACCTCCCCATTAGCGCCCTGCAATGAAGTTCCCATTTGCTCCCTTGTCTTACGCACTTTATTTACCTCCTTCCAGAACATCTTTTTATTCTCCCTAAAATTTAATGATATATATAAGTATACGTATGTAAGTAGGAGAGATGGCCAGAGAGCGTTATTGGATTACGTGTTAATTGACAGGCGCGCGAAAGAGAGACTTTTGGATGTTAATGTGCTGAGAGGTGCAATTGGAGGGATGTCTGATCATTATCTTGTGGAGGCTAAGGTGAAGATTTGTATGGGTTTTCAGAAAAGAAGAGTGAATGTTGGGGTGAAGAGGGTGGTGAGAGTAAGTGAGCTTGGGAAGGAGACTTGTGTGAGGAAGTACCAGGAGAGACTGAGTACAGAATGGAAAAAGGTGAGAACAATGGAAGTAAGGGGAGTGGGGGAGGCATGGGATGTATTTAGGGAATCAGTGATGGAGTGCGCAAAAGATACTTGTGGCATGAGAAGCGTGGGAGGTGGGTTGAGTAGAAAGGGTAGTGAGTGGTGGGATGAAGAAGTAAGATTATTAGTGAAAGAGAAGAGAGAGGCATTTGGACGATTTTTGCAGGGAAAAAATGCAATTGAGTGGGAGATGTATAAAAGAAAGAGACAGGAGGTCAAGAGAAAGGTGCAAGAGGTGAAAAAGAGGGCAAATGAGAGTTGGGGTGATATATATATATATATATATATATATATATATATATATATATATATATATATATATATATATATATATATATATATATATATATATATATATATATGAAGGTGAAATCGCTCTTCAGTAGGAGTTCATACAATTCTACATGTAATTTTTCTATATGTGTGGCACGACATGTTTCGTGGAGACAATCCACCTCATCATCAGTTGTCAGTACTTTACAAAAATATCTAAATCCCAACATCACACTTGAGTCCCGTCGTCCAGCATCCCCACTGGTGCTCGACGGCGGTACTCAAGTATGATGTTGGGATCTAAATAACTTTGTTAAGTACTGGCACCTGATGAGGTGGACTGTCTCCATGAAACATGTGCCACTTGTAGAGAAAAACGTGTTAGATAAAATTGTATAAACTACTGAAGTGCGATTTCACCTTCATTACTTTCATATTCTATTTTTTCCTTGTTATAAACGTTTACCCGACACAATGAACGTGTACATCCACTATAAACGTTTATCACACGCTATAAAACGTTTAATCCGATATCATAGACGTTAACAACGCGCTATAAAACGTTTATTCATAAACTTTGAATCGTTTACTCAATTTTCTCCCGTAAACAGAAACATTTTCTGCTCTCATTCCACTTTACTAGTCGTATTCATCATTATTTTCCCATGACCCATAATATGCTTCCCATGACCCATGATGCTTCCCATGACCCATAATATGCTTCCCATGACCCATGATGCTTCCATTGACCTATGATACTTTCCTTGACCTATGATATGTTTCCATGACCCATGATATGTTTCCCATGACGCATGATATCTTTCCCATGACCTATGATATCTTTCCCATGATACAAGTTAATGTTGTCTATAAACCTTTCCCTTGTGATATGATCCGTTAATTTGGTTTATCCACACGGCAACAAAGTTATTTTATGATTGATGTTAAACTATTCCGTAAACAATATAATTTTTCTAATCTGTGTTGACTAACATGCTTCCATCTACCAGACACTAGTGTAATGCTATATGTTTGCCAATTCTCAGCATTTGTGTTTTCAGTATCATTCCCTCAGACACTCTTGTGTTTTGTACGTTTCTTCAAAACTTCTTTTTTTATTTTACGGTTTTTCTCAACCAAAGCAAAATTGTTTATTCACAATTTTTTGCCTACTCAAACAGATTGTTTATTCGCAATTTCCACGTCTATTTTCATTTATAATTTTAGCCCAACTTCTTGTTTTCTTCTCTTAGTAACATCTCTGCTTATTAAGCCTATTTGCGATAAACTGTAGTGATATCTACTTTCATTTTTTTTCATGATGTTTTTGTTCGTTTCGTACAAGTCATTCAGGTTTTTGTTCTGTTACCTTTCAAACCGCTTCTCAAAATGATTTTGTTTCCATGTTTTAGCTGTAAACAATTTTCTGTTTCACAATTCCTCCAGAAACATTGTTTGTTAGTCATAGCCTGAGAGAGCGTCAGCTGTGACTGAACACCAGACGGTTCCTCCCCAGAGGGGTAACAAGTATGCAGGAATACCAGACGGATCACTGGATTCAATTTAGAATCTGCACGAAAATCTCCCAGTGGTTTCCTAACAGAGCTATAACCCTCGTTAGTTTGTTCATACATCCACTCCATTTTATTGTTTGTATTCATTGCATTATTTACTATCTATTCTTCCATATCGGAGTGGAGAGTGTATCCCATTCTCTGCTCTCTCTTCTGACATTCCTGAAACAAGTTCTCTGTAAGATGCTCCTTCCTTTACAGTTTTGTTATCAGCATCACCAACTTAGACCCTTATAAATCTCATGTCTGATTGCACTGTGAGTTTGTAAACTACAGAACAGTGTTTGTGAGGTTTCCTCTTTCTGGGAAAGCTATAAAGGATCACTGGCTACATACTGTCATACGTTTACAGTATCATAACCTGACTACGAGAAGCTGTTGAATGAAGAATTGTCAGGAAATTACTTTCCTGGGTTAAACTAATGCTGAAAATGTCTGGTGTGTTGGTGGCTAGCTGCACAATACAAACAATAAGACAAGACAAGTGGAATTCCTGAGTAGATGGATCAGGAAAATTCACTCTCAGGAGAGCTGTGGCTACGGCGATTTTCCCCAGGCAACTTATTTCCAAAAAAACTCCTTCCATATCAACTCTTTTCAGAAGAAATCTTTCCAGTACAATTTTTTCAGAGAAAACACTTTCACGAAGAACCTTCCCAAAAAGAACTTTTTCCATGTTTTCATATTTTCACTTTTGGAAAATATTTTAGAACTTTCTAAGAACTTTCCAGAGGTATTGTTTCAGTGAGAAATCCTTGCAGAAGGAATATATCCAGAAGAACGCTCTTCAAATTACCAGATAAACATACTCCAAGAGAACTCTCTTTGGGAGAACTCTCTTCAGGAAAATAATACCCAAAGAATTTCCTTTTTAAGAAAAGTCCTCAGGATATCTTAACTCTGGGTAATTCACCTTCAGAAGAACATTTTATTCTAAGATGATGTTCCCTTGGAGGACTCGCGTGCAAGAGGAATCCTCACGAAAAATCAATCTAAGAGCTCCATTTATGGGAACTCATCCAAAAACATCTAACGATCAGAACTCCCCCTGGACAGAAATCCAAGAAAAAGAATCCAAATTACGATCTGAACACAAGTGACTTGGATAATCTACAACACACACTAGAACAGATGTACCCAAAAGAAAAGGAACCCCTCACCTTGAGGAGGTGGATGGCCCCGCTGTTGGGGTCGACTGCGAAGCAAGACGTTGAGCCGTTGCTGTAGACGCCGTCACCCGAAAGAGAGTAGCGGAGGCGACCATACTGGCCGGCGTCCGCATCTCGCGCTTTCACCTGTGATAGAAGAGGTGGAGGGAGGGTTAATTGGCACATGTTAGTGATTTGGGAAGCGTATAATGGCATTTAAAAAAATCGATTGGCACTATCTTTGAGAATGTGTGTTCTACCACTATCTGCTTTTGCACAATATCTCGGCGAAATAATACAAAGCAAGTATCATTTTCTACAAAGTGACCATACGTTAGCTTTCTCTGAAGCTAAGAGAAGCAAATAACTTAATGGAAGAGATGAAGAGCCGTTGTGTACAATCTGTATTATGCCAAGGGATATAGATATTTCCTGACAGACAATGAACTTGTCACATCCTACTGGACACATCCTCCCCTATTTACTCTTGAAACACCAATTCTGACAGTTTTCCACTAATTTTCCTTAGAATAGGTAATCAATTCGCGGGCCAGCAAGTCCTCAGCAGAATTGTTCGTATAAAGGTAGTTATTTTTTGGTTGGGATGGGGTTCAGTATTCTTTCCCCTACCAGATCTTCCTCCTCATATTTTTGAGTCTTAACGAAAAGCATCACCAATAACCTCATTATTTAAGCTTTCTTTTAGCCTGATCAATCTACAGCAAACTCTCCAACTGATGAAGCTGCTCTTTTCTTTACCTTAAGCTCCTATAATTTTTCTTTGGATGATCCCGCGTCAAGTTCCCCTCTCCGATCTCCTCCCACACAACCAATGTCATCCACTACTTCCATCGCAAAGGTCTTCAAAACAATTAGCACATGGCACAGATAACACATCATCTCGAGTCCTTGGGAGTGTGCATCTGAGCTAACTTCCGTCCTGGCTCACCTTTGGACAATGTGTATTATCTCTGAATGGGAACAGTAGTAACTTGTTTAAATCCAATAGTGTTAAATCGCAGTTTCTACCTACATCTCTTTCTAATGTTCCTCGTGTCCCCTTTTCATTTCTACAGTACTACAACTCAACCCTGCAATAATATTATCACGCAGGCCAGAGCTTTATCCTCCACTCTTTCTTGGAATACTTACCTAATCAACATCACAAGAGAAACGACAGAAGATGGTGGCTGAGTTTGGAGGAGTGTGTGAAAGGAGGAAGTTGAGAGTGAATGTGAATAAAAGAAAGTTTCTTAGATTTATCAGGGTTGAGGGATAGGATGGATGGGGTGTGAGTCAGAGTTGAGAAAAATTCGAGGAGGTAAAGTTATTTAGATACATGACTGCGAATGAAACCATGGAAGCAGAAGTGAATCATAGGGTGGGTGAGGGGCCAACTTTCTGCTAACGCTGAAAAATGTGTGAAAAGAGAACCTTCTTTCGGAGAGCAAAAATGGGCATGTTTGAAGGCATAGTAGTCCTAACAATATCATTTGGATGTAAGGCATGAGCGATGAATAAGGTTGTGTGGAAGAGGGTGGATGTATTAGAAATTAAATGTTTGAGGACAATATGTGGTGCGAGGTGGTCTGATCGAGCAAGAAATGAAAGGGTAAAAGAAAGGCGTGTTAATAAAAAGTATGGTTGGGAGAGCTGAGGAAGGTGTGCTGAAATGGTCTGGACACATGGAGAGAATGAGTGAAGAAAGGTCGATAAAGTGGATATGTGTCAGAGGTGGAGGGAACAAGGAGAGAGGAGACCAAATTGGAGATGGAAGAATGGAGTGAAAGAGACTTTAATCGATCTGGGCCTGAACTTTTAGGAAAGATAAAGAGGTGCACGAGAACGAAGTGGTATACTAGGGTCGACGTGATGTCACTGGACCGAACCAGGGGATGTGAAGCGTACGAGGTAAACCAGGGAAAGGTCTATGGGGCCTGGATGTGGATAGGGACTGTGGTTTCGGTGGATCACACACGACAGCTGGAGAATGGATATGAGCAGATACAGCCTATCTTCGTCTGTTTCTGGCGCTATCTCGGTAACGCGGGAAACGTCGGTCGACTATGAAATATATATATATATATAAGAGAGATTTTACAGAAATAGAGTTGCAGAAACCAAAATACTTCAAAGTAGAAAGACATCGGGGGAAGAAGGATCCTTCCTCGTGATACTGACGGTAAGTATAGTCTTGGGTAAGTGCCTGTCGTCCTCCTCAGTGATTTGCGTCTCGTGCAGGTTCCTGGGGAAGACGGGGGCGTGATCATTCTGGTCGACAACCTGCAGCTTCACCCGCGCCTCGCTCGTAGCTTCCCCCGCCCGCGCTTCCACCACCAGCTCATACTGAAAGGACCAGTGGTTACCATCGGAGAAAGTGAGGAATGTGCGAGTGGAAAGAGGATATATATATATATATATATATATATATATATATATATATATATATATATATATATATATGGTAAACCATGGAAAGCTGTGTAGGTATGTATATTTGCGTGTGTGGACGTGTGTATGTACATGTGTATGGGGGGGGGTTGGGCCATTTCTTTCGTCTGTATCCTTGCGCTACCTCGCAAACGCGGGAGACAGCGACAAAGTATAAAAAAAAAAAAAAAAAAAATATATATATATATATATATATATATATATATATATATATATTTTTTTTTTTTTTTTTTTTTTCTTTTTGCTTTGTCGCTGTCTCCCGCGTTTGCCAGGTAGCGCAAGGAAACAGACGAAAGAAATGGCCCAACCCACCCCCATACACATGTATATACATACATCCACACACGCAAATATACATACCTTCACAGCTTTCCATGGTTTACCCCAGACGCTTCACATGCCCTAATTCAATCCACTGACAGCATGTCAACCCCGGTATACCACATCGATCCAATTCACTCTATTCCTTGCCCTCCTTTCACCATCCTGCATGTTCAGGCCCCGATCACACAAAATCTTTTTCACTCCATCTTTCCACCTCCAATTTGGTCTCCCACTTCTCCTCGTTCCCTCCACCTCCGACACATATATCCTCTTGGTCAATCTTTCCTCACTCATTCTCTCCATGTGCCCAAACCATTTCAAAACACCCTCTTCTGCTCTCTCAACCACGCTCTTTTTATTTCCACACATCTCTCTTACCCTTACGTTACTTACTCGATCAAAACACCTCACACCACACATTGTCCTCAAACATCTCATTTCTAGCACATCCATCCTCCTGCGCACAACTCTATCCATAGCCCACGCCTCGCAACCATACAACATTGTTGGAACCACTATTCCTTCAAACATACCCATTTTTGCTTTCCGAGATAATGTTCTCGACTTCCACACATTCTTCAAGGCTCCCAGGATTTTCGCCCCCTCCCCCACCCTATGATCCACTTCCGCTTCCATGGTTCCATCCGCTGCCAGATCCACTCCCATATATCTAAAACACTTTACTTCCTCCAGTTTTGCTCCATTCAAACTTACCTCCCAATTGACTTGACCCTCAACCCTACTGTACCTAATTACCTTGCTCTTATTCACATTTACTCTTAACTTTCTTCTTTCACAAACTTTGCCAAACTCAGTCACCAGCTTCTGCAGTTTCTCACATGAATCAGCCACCAGCGCTGTATCATCAGCGAACAACAACTGACTCACTTCCCAAGCTCTCTCATCCCCAACAGACTTCATACTTGCCCCTCTTTCCAAAACTCTTGCATTTACCTCCCTAACAACCACATCCATAAACAAATTAAACAACCATGGAGACATCACACACCCCTGCCGCAAACCTACATTCACTGAGAACCAATCACTTTCCTCTCTTCCTACACGTACACATGCCTTACATCCTCGATAAAAACTTTTCACTGCTTCTAACAACTTGCCTCCCACACCATATATTCTTAATACCTTCCACAGAGCATCTCTATCAACTCTATCATATGCCTTCTCCAGATCCATAAATGCTACATACAAATCCATTTGCTTTTCTAAGTATTTCTCACATACATTCTTCAAAGCAAACACCTGATCCACACATCCTCTACCACTTCTGAAACCACACTGCTCTTCCCCAATCTGATGCTCTATACATGCCTTCACCCTCTCAATCAATACCCTCCCATATAATTTATCAGAAATACTCAACAAACTTATACCTCTGTAACTTGAGCACTCACTCTTATCCTCTTTGCCTTTGTACAATGGCACTATGCACGCATTCCGCCAATCCTCAGGCACCTCACCATGAGTCATACAAACATTAAATAACCTTACCAACCAGTCAATAATACAGTCATCCCCTTTTTTAATAAATTCCACTGCAATACCATCCAAACCTGCTGCCTTGCCGGTTTTCATCTTCCGCAAAGCTTTTACTACCTCTTCTCTGTTTACCAAATCATTTTCCCTAACCCTTTCACTTTGCACACCACCTCGACCAAAACACCCTATATCTGCCACTCTATCATCAAACACATTCAACAAACCTTCAAAATACTCACTCCATCTCCTTCTCACATCACCACTTCTTGTTATCACCTCCCCATTTGCGATCTTCACTGAAGTTCCCATTTGCTCCCTTGTCTTACGCACTTTATTTACCTCCTTCCAGAACATCTTTTAATTCTCCCTAAAATTTAATGATACTCCCTCACCCCAACTCTCATTTGCCCTCTTTTTCACCTCTTGCACCTTTCTCTTGACCTCCTGTCTCTTTCTTTTATACATCTCCCACTCAATTGCGTTTTTTCCCTGCAAAAATCGTCCAAATGCCTCTCTCTTCTCTTTCACTAATAATCTTACTTCTTCATCCCACCACTCACCAACCTTTCTAATCAACCCACCTCCCACTCTTCTCATGCCACAAGCATCTTTTGCGCAATCCATCACTGATTCCCTAAATACATCCCATGCCTCCCCCACTTCCCTTACTTCCATTGTTCTCACCTTTTTCCATTCTGTACTCAGTCTCTCCTGATACTTCCTCACACAAGTCTCCTTCCCAAGCTCACTTACTCTCACCACCCTCTTCACCCCAACATTCACTCTTCTTTTCTGAAAACCCATACAAATCTTCACCTTAGCCTCCACAAGGTAATGATCAGACATCCCTCCAGTTGCACCTCTCAGCACATTAACATCCAAAAGTCTCTCTTTCGCGCGCCTGTCAATTAACACGTAATCCAATAACGCTCTCTGGCCATCTCTCTTACTTACATACGTATACTTATGTATATCTCGCTTTTTAAACCAGGTATTCCCAATCACCAGTCCTTTTTCAGCACATAAATCTACAAGCTCTTCACTATTTCCATTTACAACACTGAACACCCCATGTATACCAATTATTCCCTCAACTGCCACATTACTCACCTTTGCATTCAAATCACCCATCACTATAACCCGGTCTCGTGCATCAAAACCACTAACACACTCATTCAGCTGCTCCCAAAACACTTGCCTCTCATGATGTTTCTTCTCATGCCCAGGTGCATATGCACCAATAATCACCCATCTCTCTCCATCAACTTATATATATATATATATATATATATATATATATATATATATATATATATATATATATATATATATATATATATATATATATATATATATATATTTATTATTATATTCATTCATTTTACTTTGTCGCTGTCTCCCGCGTTTGCGAGGTAGCGCAAGGAAACAGACAAAAGAAATGGCTCAACCCACCCCCATACACATGTATATACATACACGTCCACACACGCAAATATACATACCTATACATCTCAATGTACACATATATATACACACACAGACACATACATATGTACCCATGCACACAATTCACACTGTCTGCCTTTATTCATTCCCATCGCCACCTCGCCACACATGGAATATATATATATATATATATATATATATATATATATATATATATATATATATATATATATATATTTTTATTTTATTATTTTGCTTTGTCGCTGTCTCCCGCATTTGCGAGGTAGCGCAAGGAAACAGACGAAAGAAATGGCCCAACCCACCCCCATACACATGTATATACATATACGTCCACACACGCAAATATACATACCTATATATCTCAATGTACACATATATATATACACACACAGACATATACATATATACACATGCACACAATTCACACTGTCTGCCTTTATTTATTCCCATCGCCACCTCACCACACATGGAATAACATCCCCCTCCCCCCTCATTTGTGTGAGGTAGCGCTAGGAAAAGACAACAAAGGCCCCATTCGTTCACACAGTCTCTAGCTGTCATGTAATAATGCCCGAAACCACAGCTCCCTTTCCACATCCAGGCCCGACAGAATTTTCCATGGTTTACCCCAGACGCTTCACATGCCCTGATTCAATCCACTGACAGCACGTCGACCCCAGTATACCACATCGATCCAATTCACTCTATTCCTTGCTCTCCTTTCACCCTCCTGCATGTTCAGGCCCCGATCACTCAAAATCTTTTTCACTCCATCTTTCCACCTCCAATTTGGTCTCCCACTTCTCCTCGTTCCCTCCACCTCCGACACATATATCCTCTTGGTCAATCTTTCCACACATCTCTCTTACCCTTACATTACTTACTCGATCAAACCACCTCACACCACATATTGTCCTCAAACATCTCATTTCCAGCACATCCATCCTCCTGCGCATAACTCTATCCATAGCCCACGCCTCGCAACCATACAACATTGTTGGAACCACTATTCCTTCAAACATACCCATTTTTGCTTTCCGAGATAATGTTCTCGACTTCCACACATTCTTCAAGGCTCCCAGGATTTTCGCCCCCTCCCCCACCCTATGATCCACTTCCGCTTCCATGGTTCCATCCGCTGCCAGATCCACTCCCAGATATCTAAAACACTTTACTTCCTCCAGTTTTGCTCCATTCAAACTTACCTCCCAACTGACTTGATCCTCAACCCTACTGTACCTAATTACCTTGCTCTTATTCACATTTACTCTTAACTTTCTTCTTTCACACACTTTGCCAAACTCAGTCACCAGCTTCTGCAGTTTCTCACATGAATCAGCCACCAGCGCTGTATCATCAGCGAACAACAACTGACTCACTTCCCAAGCTCTCTCCTCCACAACAGACTTCATACTTCAGACTTCATATATATATATATATATATATATATATATATATATTAAACCAACGCAAAAAGAAGTTCCATTCATTGCTTTTTGGTAGAAATAAGAGAGCAATACTATTTTCGTCGCCGGGTCGTTGCTGGGTGACATTCTTCTGAAGAGATTTACAAGAAGAGACCCAACGCAGCTTGAGATGTGTTTGCTACTCCATAGAAACACACATTGTAGTCTCGAGTGTCTACTTATCACTGTTCTAAATAATATTGCGTTTGAAAGAAGCTGTTTCTCTTGAGGTTTATCTGTTTTTATTTCGTAACCCAATCATGTAAAGAACTCTTACTTTATGTGCAGCTGCTGCTCTTTCTTGCCTCCTTCTGTTCCCCCTTTTTTTTTTATCTTATTTCGTTAACAATGAATCAGTAGCATTCATTTTCTTACCTGCTGTTGCTCCTCGAAGTCCAAAGGCTGCTGGAGGGTGAGGCGACCGGTGTTGCTGCCCAGAGTGAAGACTCCCTCATCATTTCCTTCCTTGATCCTGAACTCCACTGACTCCCCTGAGAGGGAGAGAGAGAGAGAGAGAGAGAGAGAGAGAGAGAGAGAGAGAGAGAGAGAGAGAGAGAGAGAGAGAGAGAGAGAGAGAGGGGGGGGGGGGGGAGAGTTTATGTGGGTGAAAGAGAAGGAGATCCGGTGGAGAGTTGGTTATTGCATGACACCATTACCAACTGGAAGGTACAAGCAAAACATAACAAGTTGTGGTTAACTGAAACAACTAAGCTTGAGTAACTCTCTCTCTCTCTCTCTCTCTCTCTCTCTCTCTCTCTCTCTCTCTCTCTCTCTCTCTCTCTCTCTCTCGACGATGAACCTTAGAGTGCGGTGCTGGTGTCACATAAGTCTGATAAACACGTGTATTATACGTCTGTCTAATAAACTTCTAATTACAAGCATCTTAGAATTCGTCTGGCCCGTTTGATCAGTAAGTTTGACGTGTTCAGAACTGTTCATGTGGTTCTCTCCTGTATGGACGAGAGACCAAGATACTGATACTGAATTTTAGAACTATGTATCGTATATCTAACCAGATCTACTGCGAGGAAAACTCCTGTAAGAATGGCTAACTTCTAAGTTAAGAAGCTGAAGTGGATTTTTTAATCAAATACAAAGCTAAACTCGAGAAATCGGTGTCTTGTAAACCACTCCGTTCCCAGGACAGAAGAATGATGTTACACTGGTATACTGGAAATATAATCTTATTCAATGGTACTGGACTTAAGTTTCTTGTACTGTCAATCAAAACAGTATGTAAAGCGAAAAGGCAAGAAGCGCTTGTGTCATGTAGTTGTGGAAGTCAATGTGTCGCTTAAACACACTGGGTCTGGGCTGAGGATGTACACGTGTATGTGATATCAAGTGACTGTATTTCTAACTGCTCGACCTTATGAAAATAGAAATGGAATTAACGATGATACATAAATGTAGAAAGCAGAAAGTACAATAGATCATTAAGGCTACTGGTGACAAGTAACAGAGCGACCACTCGCCCAAATGTGTGCTAATAAATGTAATTATAACTGATAACACATATATCAAATATAGTATGAGAATCATGTCATTTCTATGACCTTTACCTTATGTTGTTGTTGAAGTGACACTGGTTACATTTAGTCTGATGTTCATGTACATTAAATTTTAGTTGTTCTCATTATTTATGTATCTGAACAAACATCGCGAATACCACCACTGCTCAAGTATTGGTCTTTCCTCGTGTTGTATTGTATAAAGTACGATTATAAAAAACATACTTATGCATATCTTTTGTCTTGAGGTCAAATACAGAATCATATCGAGGTCGAATTTGTTACTAAGTCTAGTTCGGGTGTTCTGTGATATAATTATGTCATAAATCTTCAGTCCATCTTAAAGTTAGGCTACACATAACCCAGTTAAGGAACTCTAGTGAGTAAAGAAAGGTCAGTCTCATTATGTATGTTATGGTCTATAAACAGTATAGATTATTGAGTAACATAACCATACATATATCTATACAGCTTTTCTCGGAAAATTTACGGTTTTGTACATATACAATGAACAAGTGAGAACACGGAATTAATGTTAATCCTGAGTAATGCATACAATTATGACGCACAGTTATTTTTGTGTGTGGAAAGAGGTTTATAAACCGAAGCTGTTATGCTACATTGATACAGAGACTGGCTAAGGTTGTAACACTGGTACAGAGCCTGGCTGGGGTTACAACGATGGTACAGAGCCAGGCTGAGGTTATAACACTGGTACAGAGCCAGGCTGGGGTTACAACGATGATACAGAGCCAGGCTGAGGTTATAACACTGGTACAGAGCCTGGCTGGGGTTACAACAGTAGTAAAGAGCCTGGTTGTGGTGGCCATGGGTACACTAAATCATTGTACCAATACTACTGCTGCGTCACAGAACGTCGTTACGCTTTTAATGAACAAGAGAATGAATATGTCCCCTCATGTCCTCCCGCTCATGTTCGTCCTTCATGCTACTCCACCTGGACCCACAACACCGTCCCCATCCGACCTTCTATACTCCCATCCGAAGACATACAGAAAGAAAGTAACAAAATGCCCAGGGTGAGACAGCCTTCTGCGCCACTGCCTTCGCCGTCATCACCAACACCACCACCAACACCACAGTCATCTCCTACTTCACCATCACTACCACCATCACCATCAACAGCCCTCCAGGCTAGCTGTCAACTAGGCTGGAAGCCGTCGAATGATAACATCTGAAACGCTAGGGAACGTGTCTCAGGTTCTGTGATGTTCTTTGTTGATTTTCTTATGTATTTATGAATGTTTTCGCATTCCTAGACTCACTTATTTCCTACCTATGGATGCAAGTCTTTCAATATCGTTGGATCCTCCCTTTTTAATTATTTTCTTTTATTTATTAAACTTTGTCGCTGTCTCCCGCGTTAGCGAGGTAGCGCAAGGAAACAGACGAAAGAATGGCCCAACCCACCCACATACACATGTATATAAATACACGTCCACATACGCACATATACATACCTATACATCTCAACGTATATATATATATTTATATATATATATATATATATATATATATATATATATATATATATATATATATATATATATATATATATATATATATATACACAGACATATACATACATACACATGTACATAATTCATACTGTCTGCCCCTATTCATTCCCATCGCCACCCCGCCACACATGAAATGACAACCCCCTCCCTCCGCATGTGCGCGAAATACCGCTGGGAAAAGACAACAAAGGCCACATTCGTTTACACTCAGTCTCTAGCTGTCATGTATAATGCACCGAAACCACAGCTCCCTTTCCACATCCAGGCCCCACAAAACTTTCCATGGTTTACCCCAGACGCTTCACATGCCCTGGTTCAATCCATTGACAGCACGTCGACACTGGTATACCACATCGTTCTAATTCACTCTATTCCTTGCACGTCTTTCACCCTCCTTCATGTTCAGGCCCCGATCACTCAAAACCTTTTTCACTCCATCTTTCCACCTCCAATTTGGTCTCCCACTTCTCCTCGTTCCCTCCACCTTTGACACATATATCCTCTTTGTCAATCTTTCCTCACTCATTCTCTCCATGTGACCAAACCATTTCAAAACACCCTCTGCTGCTCTCTCAACCACACTCTTTTTATCAACACACATCTCTCTCACCCTTTCATTACTTACTCGATCAAACCACCTCACACCAGATATTGTCCTCAAACATCTCATTTCTAGCACATCCATCCCCCTCCGCACAACTCTATCTATAGCCAACGCCTCGCAACCATATAACATTGTTGGAACCACTATTCCTTCAAACATACCCATTTTTGCTTTCCAAGATAACGTTCTCGACTTCCACACATTCTTCAACGCTCCCAAACTTTTTGATATATATATATATATATATATATATATATATATATATATATATATATATATATATATATATATATATATATATATACATACATATACATATAAACATATATATATACATACGTGGGAAGTATTCTTCCTCCCCTATTCCCAGGGATTATATATATATATATATATATATATATATATATATATATATATATATATATATATATATATATATATATATATATTCTTTTCTTTCAAACTATTCGCCATTTCCCGCTTTAGCGAGGTAGCGTTAAGAACAGAGAACTGGGCCTTTGAGGGAATATCCTCACCTGGCCCCCTTCTCTGTTCCTTCTTTTGGAAAAAAAAAAGAAAAAAAAACAAGAGGGGAGGATCTCCAGCACCCCGCTCCCTCCCCTTTTAGTCGCCATCTACGACACGCAGGGAATACGTGGGAAGTATTCTTTCTCCCCTATCCCCAGGGATATATATATATATATATATATATATATATATATATATATATATATATATATATATATATATATATATATATATATATTTTTAAACTATTCGCCATTTCCCGCGTTAGCGAGGTAGCGTTAAGAACAGAGGAATGGGCCTTTGAGGGAATATCCTTACCTGGCCCCCTTCTCTGTTCCTTTTGGAAAAAAAAAAAAAAAAAATATATATAATATATATATATATATATATATATATATATATATATATATATATATATATATATATATATATATATATATTTATATATATATATATATATATATATATATATATATATATATATATATATATATATATATATATATATATATATATATCTGGAAGCGTTGAAATATGTGTGGAAGGCGAGAACATTATCTCGGAAAGCAAAAATGGGTATGTTTGAAGGAACAGTGGTGCCAACAATGATATATGGTTGCGAGGCGTGGGCTATAGATAGACTTGTGTGGAGGAGGGTGGATGTGCTGGAAATGAGATGTTTGAGGACAATATGTGGTGTGACGTGGTTTGATTGAGTAAGTAATGAAAGAGTGAGAGAGATATGTGGTGGTAAAAAGAGTGTAGTTGAGAGAGCAGAAGAGGGTGTTTTGAAATGGTTTGGTCACATGGAGAGAATGAGTAACGAAAGATTGAAAAAAGAAGATATATGTGTCAGAGGTGGAGGGAACGAGGAGAATTGGGAGATCAAATTAGAGGGTGACTCACTTCCCAAGCTTCCACAACAGACTGCATACTTGCCCCTCTTTCCAATACTCTTGCATTCACCTCCCTAACAACCCCATCCATAAAAAATCAAACTACCATGGAGATATCACGCACCCCTGCCGCAAACCAACATTGATAGAGAACCAATCATTTTCCTCTCTTCCTACACGTACACATGCCTTACATCCTCGATAAAAACTTTTCACTGCTTCTAACAACTTACCTGATGCTCTGTACATGCCTTCACCCTCTCAATCAATACCCTCCCATATAACTTCCCAGGAAAACTAAACAAACTTATACCTCTGTAATTTGAGCACTTACTTTTATCCCCTTTGCCTTTCTACAATGGCACTATGCAAGCATTCCGCCAATCCTCAGGCACCTCACCATGGGCCATACATACATTAAATAATCTTACCAACCAGTGAACAATACATTCACCCCCTTTTTTAATAACTTCCTCTGCAATACCATCCAAACCCACTGCCTTGCCGGCTTTCATCTTCCGTAAAGCTTTTACTACCTCTTCCCTGTTTACCAAATCATTCTCCCTAACTCTCTCACTTTGCACACCACCTCGACCAAAACACCCCATATCTGCCACTGTATCATCAAACAGATCCAAGAAACCTTCAAAATACTCACTCCATCTCCTTCTCACATCACCACTACTTGTTATCACCTCCCCATTTGCCCCCTTCACTGATGTTCCCATTTGTTCCCTTGTCTTACGTACTTCATTTACCTCCTTCTAAAACATCTTTTTATTCTCCCTAAAATCTAATGATACTCTCTCACCCCAACTCTCATTTGCCCTCTTTTTCGCCTCTTGCACCTTTCTCTTGACCTCCTGCCTCTTTCTTTTATACATCTCCTAGTCATTTGCATTATTTCCCTGCAAAAATCGTCCAAATGCCTCTCTCTTCTCTTTCACTAATAATCTTAATTCTTCATCCCACCACTCACTACCCTTTCTAACCTGCCCACCTCCCACGCTTCTCATGCTACAAGCATCTTTTGCACAAGCCATCACTGCTTCCCTAAATACATCCCATTCCTCCCCCACATATTTGCCATTCCCCGCGTTAGCGAGATAGCGTCAAGAACAGAGGACTGAACTTTATGAGGCAAAATCCTCAATTGGCTCCCTTCTCTGTTCCTCCTTATGAAAATGTAACAACTGGAGGGGAGGATTTCCAGCCCCCCGCTCCCACCCCCTATAGTCGCCCTCTACAATAAGATAAACACAATGGTATAGTGGAGATTAAATAGACCTACAAAAACAAAGAGAAACGCCAAGCTTTCGTTTAATTCTCAGGAAATATTCGTGGCAACAGGTTGTACATGATCAAGGTTGGGTCATGTAGAGAGGCGAGAAGGGACCTACAATATCTGGGGAGTGACCAAGTTTAACCCTCGATGGGCTTAGCTTTGTTAGGGTCATGCATAGCTTGGCTTGGTTGATATCATGTTAAGCTTAGGTTGGTTAGGATCATGCAATACTTGACTCTAAACCTATGTATGAGCAGTTCTCTCAGCGACAACAACAAATAAGTGTTGTCACATTACCATCAATCGTATTTGATAAATTTCATAAACACAACGTATTCTATACACAAAATTGTGATTAATTTGTAGTAGGATAAAGTAAATGAAAATCTCATATAAGGGACGTTTGCGGGCTTTCCTTTGTCGAAGATCAACAACAGTTGCTGGCAAATTAAATAATCTGTAGTTGATTACGTTTAATCAACTCATCAAGTCAGCATTTAACCCTCCATCCAAGTCTAACAAAATTTTCACCTCTGTCTCTCAGTATGTCTGTCTTTCAGTATGTATGACTGTCTCTCAGTCTGTCTCTCTGTCTCTCAGTCTCTCTCTCTCTCTCTCTCTCTCTCTCTCTCTCTCTCTCTCTCTCTCTCTCTCTCTCTCTCTCTCTCTCTCTCTCTCTCTCAGCATGTCTGTCTGTCTTTCTGTTTCTTTTTCTATTTGTCTTGATCTTTTCTCGGATGAAGCTGAAGAAGTGAAACAGTCTCGTTAACCTGAAGGAAAAATGTAAGCAATGCAGAGAGGCGGTTGGTTTGTCACGCGAGTTCTAGAGGGACGGCAGTACGTCAGATTTTCTAGTGGGTTGAAGTGGGTGTGTTCCACCTGATCATGAGACATCAGACACCTTTCATGGGAGTTCAGTGTCAGCTAACCAGTACTCTGATGACGCCATAGCGTACAAGAACTCTACTAATATAACATCATAAGATATGACATTTTCTTTTATCTGTACTACTTTTCAAAGCCATTATTATATTTACAAGAACGAACCGAAGGTTTTTTTCAGATATATTTGTAAAAGCTGAAATCTTTAAGACAAAGAAAGATTACGACAAATTATTAGTTATTTTATCATTATATACGGAATGTGCAACATGACGGTTAGAACCAAGGTTACCACCCTAACCTATTCCTCCGCCTTCCCTTCTTCCTTCTCCCCAGTTCATACACTGAACAACAAAGGCTTAAAGTAAACACAGGATGAAAAACTAGTCCACAAAGAAATGACAACAAAGGATATAATACACCACCTTTTGCACGAAGCTTTTCCCTGACTAAGTCTTTTGTTTGTGTCTCCCCCCCCTCCCTCCCTCCCTCCCTCTGGTGACCACTATTGATACACAAACAAGGATACCTGAATCTGGCCCCTCCGGCTGACTTACTGGTGAGGACAACGCCATCTCTCGAACACATCAGTCGAAGATAACACCCTTCAGACAAGCAGGGCTGACCTTACCTCTCAGATCAGAAAGTCTTGCTTGATCAACCAAACCAGCAGAAGTCATCCCCCCAGACCTAACCTAACCTAACCCTGTAAAGTTGGAAAAAAAAAGGGTGCTCGGCTTACCAAACAAACGCAAAGATATTCCGCACCTGCACAAGAACATGAAGACCAGAAATTTCGTCAGGGTCACCAGCCTCAAATGGATGCAGAATTGCCTCCAAATGTCCTTCGTATATCAAGAGTTCACACATAAAGTATGTGGAAGCCATCGCCACCTTGTCCTCAAGATGCATCACTATACATATACAATGAGTTGCACTCACGTTGCATATAAAAACGCGAGGCTCTTGGAAAATGGGGTAAGTACTCTGTATAGGGGGGTGGGGTGCCTGGAAGGCGAGGCTGCTGCTGTCTGCAGATGACACAGCCTTAGTGGAAGACTCGAGTGAGAAACTCCAGAAGTTGATGCCTGACTCTGAGAGAGTCTATGAAGGGAAGAAGTTAAGGATTAATATGAATATAAGTGAGCTGATGAAGTTTAGCAGAAGGACGATGCAGGTTGGTTTGAGTGTGAATCACAATAGGGATAACATGGAGGAAATGAAGCTCTTTAGATACTTGGGTTATCTGCTGTAAAAGTATGCTTGGAAATGGGAACAACATCCAAACTTATCAACAACAGCATAATTTCAGAGAAGTATTTCTAAAACATAAGAAAGCAAAGAAATGGACGCGAACTCTCCACTCCAGTTTCCTGTAACTGTCTTTATTTCCGGTCAGTTTTCTCCATGTTTGAATGTGCGTGTGTATGTGTGTGTGTGTGTGTGTGTGTGTGTGTGTGTGTGTGTGTGTGTGTGTGTGTGTGTGTGTGTGTGTGTGTTCAATGATACGGACTTATATATACATACATATATATATATATATATATATATATATATATATATATATATATATATATATATATATATATATATATATATATATATACATATATATATGAGTGTAGCCATTTAATTCTCGCTACAACAGGATTTCGCTGCTGAATGTAGTTATCCCCTACTAATCTTCTGCAATGTAGTCCTTTTCTTTTTCATTTCATAATAAGCACAGCTTACTTACTCTCGTAGTCAGATGATTAATCTTCTGGCTGTGACGGTTCTATATAAAATGTGTCCCCGAGGAACTCACCGAAGAGGCTGAATCAGTACTGAACTCAGGCTTTCCCTGTGAAGGACTGTTTAATATGTGGCAAGATACTTCATGATTGTGGGCTCACCTGAGATCCCACATCTCTCTTCCCCTCCCCTCTCCTCCCCTTCCCACACACACACACACACACACACACACACACACACACACACACACACACACACATACATACATACATGGTAACCATCTGCCATGCAAACGTCAACTGAAACACTGAATACCAAAATTTCCAGGAACTTCCAGAGTAAAAAAGTGAGGATTTCATGAATACATGCCTTCCAGGCCGTGACGGTCCCAGGAAGGCCTTATCAGTGGGGAACATGTTGCCTGATTGGTAGGAACTGATGGAGTTGAGTTAGGCTACGATGCTCCCAAGAAACTGTGATCAAAGATACATACATGCCTGATGGGTAGCGTCTGGCGGTGATGAAACTCTCACATCGCCGAATACCACACTGAGAGAAAGTGTTCTTATCTTGTCTAGCCTTTCCGTCTATCCTCTTCCTCCCCATCCCCTTCCTCTCCTCCTTCTTCCCCTTCCCTCCTCCTCCTCCTCCTTCCCTGACTGAGGCACCCTAGATTAATGGAGTGGAAGGGAAGTGAACCTCATCTTGGGTTTAGGAGATCGCCCATGTTTGCCCGTATCCCTGTTACTTGGACTAGCTGTTTGTGATATAGATGAAATGTTGGTAAGACAACATTGCATTCCCATCATCAAAACACTTACACGAATACAAAATTCATACACTAAAACCCTCAAAGGTACATAAACGCAAACACATTAACCAAAATACAAGTCTGTGTGTACTGGTCTGAGTTATAACCTATCAATTAAAAGAGACGAATGAGTTCCGGGTACGGCAGCCGGCTCACAGCCAACCCAGCTGTTCTTCCTATCATTTTGGACAGGTGGATGAATGGGTTCCTAGCGTAGGCTGAGGTGTGTATGTGCTAGTCTATATCAGATTAGGGTAGCCTATATACATGATGTAAAACTCTTCTTTTAACACACAGAATATTCACAACTGCAATCACACATACAAGCAACAAACGTAGAAAAATACAACACAACTCACAAAAGCACATGCATACATACAGTGAAACACAAAGATTTGTAGATACAAAGGTAAACATGCAAGTGGCTGCACATAAAACATTAGTATGTTTAGATTTGATTAGAGTCACTATTATGTCTGTTACATGGCCATGATTGATTAGTACTGAATTATGAGTAAGAAAAGAAGTTAATAACTTGAGCTTCGTTAGACATAGCTGAAGTCTGGACGACATCACACTGGTTGGGAGAGTGCTATGGTGATCAAGGATGTCAATACAAGTCAAGCTTACACTGAGGCTCCAGACTGTCATAACCTTTGTATGTAAGGGAGACAATGAATTCTCATGGCAGTTCATACCTTGTGCAATAAACCAGTGTGTTAGCCAAACCTATAAACCTCTTTAAGCAACGTTAAGACAAACAAATTTCTTTAGGTTTCTGGGAATGTAACAATAGTTCCCTCCTTAATCATAAACTCATAAGGACCCTCCTTCCTCAACGTGTTGTAAATGAGGTGTTTCATCACAGAGACTTACAGAATGGCGAAATCTGTTGTTGGTGTAGCAGTAAGTGTTCTTAATCACGAAACACACACGGGCCGCCCTGGGTCGAGCGCGTAAGTTCGAACCCTGGAAGCGACAGTCGGTCTACAGTCAACCCAGTTGTTCATCCACCCCTTGGGCTTGGTCGACAAAATGGGTACATGACTCAGGCTAGAGTATATATATATATATATATATATATATATATATATATATATATATATATATTTTTTTTTTTTTTTTTTTTTTTTTTATACTTTGTCGCTGTCTCCCGCGTTTGCGAGGTAGCGCAAGGAAACAGACGAAAGAAATGGCCCAACCCCCCCCATACACATGTACATACACACGTCCACACACACAAATATACATACCTACACAGCTTTCCATGGTTTACCCCGGACGCTTCACATGCCTTGATTCAATCCACTGACAGCACGTCAACCCCTGTATACCACATCGCTCCAATTCACTCTATTCCTTGCCCTCCTTTCACCCTCCTGCATGTTCAGGCCCCGATCACACAAAATCTTTTTCACTCCATCTTTCCACCTCCAATTTGGTCTCCCTCTTCTCCTCGTTCCCTCCACCTCCGACACATATATCCTCTTGGTCAATCTTTCCTCACTCATTCTCTCCATGTGCCCAAACCATTTTAAAACACCCTCTTCTGCTCTCTCAACCACGCTCTTTTTATTTCCACACATCTCTCTTACCCTTACGTTACTTACTCGATCAAACCACCTCACACCACACATTGTCCTCAAACATCTCATTTCCAGCACATCCATCCTCCTGCGCACAACTCTATCCATAGCCCACGCCTCGCAACCATACAACATTGTTGGAACTACTATTCCTTCAAACATACCCATTTTTGCTTTCCGGGATAATGTTCTCGACTTCCACACATTTTTCAAGGCTCCCAAAATTTTCGCCCCCTCCCCCACCCTATGATCCACTTCCGCTTCCATGGTTCCATCCGCTGACAGATCCACTCCCAGATATCTAAAACACTTCACTTCCTCCAGTTTTTCACCATTCAAACTCACCTCCCAATTGACTTGACCCTCAACCCTACTGTACCTAATAACCTTGCTCTTATTCACATTTACTCTTAACTTTCTTCTTCCACACACTTTACCAAACTCCGTCACCAGCTTCTGCAGTTTCTCACATGAATCCGCCACCAGCGCTGTATCATCAGCGAACAACAACTGACTCACTTCCCAAGCTCTCTCATCCCCAACAGACTTCATACTTGCCCCTCTTTCCAAGACTCTTGCATTTACCTCCCTATATATATATATATATATATCCTTTCTGTGGGTATGTTCTCACTGTCCATAGAGCAGCATCCAGAAATGGAGACAAAAAAAGTGTCTTTCACCAGCTCTAAACTTATATTATTGTTCCTGTAATTCTCAGCACAGTATATGAATCTAATGTAATCTGGTTTTCCTTGTATTTCTGTTCTCTTCCAACGTTCACCAAGATTAAGTTATGCTTCTCTGTTGATATGTAACCATGGAAATTGGCATCTTTATTAATATCAAGTACTTCATGAAGTTTCTTAACATTAACAGCAGCAAACATAATGTGATATTTACAGTACTATAAGACAGAATCCCAGTTAACTGAATTGTGGCAGCATGAGACCAAAACAAAAAAAGTATACCCCCATGCTACCAAGAAAACAAGTGTAATATGAAATGTTCGTGGTGTGGCTTTTGAGACTCTTGAATTTTTTTATTTTCCAAATTATTATTTACTAATGTGTTATTATTTGCCCAGTCCATTAAATCCGAAATCCATTATATTGGGGTTTGTTAAATTAAAGGTTTTCTGTGCATGTAATTTTTAATTTTGCAAAAGAAGAAACAGAGAAGGGTGCCAAGTGAGGATATTCCCTCTAAGGCTCAGTCCCCTGTTCTTAGTACTACCTAACTTACATGAGAAATGGCAAATATGTATGAAAAAATAAATATATTCATATTTACACACACACACACGCACATATATATATATATATATATATATATATATATATATATATATATATATATATATATATTTTTTTTTTTTTTTTTTTTTTTTTTATACTTTGTCGCTGTCTCCCGCGTTTGCGAGGTAGCGCAAGGAAACAGACGAAAGAAATGGCCCAACCCCCCCCCCCCCATACACATGTATATACATACGTCCACACACGCAAATATACATACCTACACAGCTTTCCATGGTTTTCCCCAGACGCTTCACATGCCTTGATTCAATCCACTGACAGCACGTCAACCCCGGTATACCACATCGCTCCAATTCACTCTATTCCTTGCCCTCCTTTCACCCTCCTGCATGTTCAGGCCCCGATCACACAAAATCTTTTTCACTCCATCTTTCCACCTCCAATTTGGTCTCCCTCTTCTCCTCGTTCCCTCCACCTCTGACACATATATCCTCTTGGTCAATCTTTCCTCACTCATTCTCTCCATGTGCCCAAACCACTTCAAAACACCCTCTTCTGCTCTCTCAACCACGCTCTTTTTATTTCCACACATCTCTCTTACCCTTACGTTACTCACTCGATCAAACCACCTCACACCACACATTGTCCTCAAACATCTCATTTCCAGCACATCCATCCTCCTGCGCACAACTCTATCCATAGCCCACGCCTCGCAACCATACAACATTGTTGGAACCACTATTCCTTCAAACATACCCATTTTTGCTTTCCGAGATAATGTTCTCGACTTCCACACATTCTTCAAGGCCCCCAGAATTTTCGCCCCCTCCCCCACCCTATGATCCACTTCCGCTTCCATGGTTCCATCCGCTGCCAGATCCACTCCCAGATATCTAAAACACTTCACTTCCTCCAGTTTTTCTCCATTCAAACTCACCTCCCAATTGACTTGACCCTCAACCCTACTGTACCTAATAACCTTGCTCTTATTCACATTTACTCTTAACTTTCTTCTTCCACACACTTTACCAAACTCAGTCACCAGCTTCTGCAGTTTCTCACATGAATCAGCCACCAGCGCTGTATCATCAGCGAACAACAACTGACTCACTTCCCAAGCTCTCTCATCCCCAACAGACTTCATACTTGCCCCTCTTTCCAAAACTCTTGCATTTACCTCCCTAACAACCCCATCCATAAACAAATTAAACAACCATGGAGACATCACACACCCCTGCCGCAAACCTACATTCACTGAGAACCAATCCCTTTCCTCTCTTCCTACACGTACACATGCCTTACATCCTCGATAAAAACTTTTCACTGCTTCTAACAACTTTCCTCCCACACCATATATTCTTAATACCTTCCACAGAGCATCTCTATCAACTCTATCATATGCCTTCTCCAGATCCATAAATGCTACATACAAATCCATTTGCTTTTCTAAGTATTTCTCACATACATTCTTCAAAGCAAACACCTGATCCACACATCCTCTACCACTTCTGAAACCACACTGCTCTTCCCCAATCTGATGCTCTGTACATGCCTTCACCCTCTCAATCAATACCCTCCCATATAATTTACCAGGAATACTCAACAAACTTATACCTCTGTAATTTGAGCACTCACTCTTATCCCCTTTGCCTTTGTACAATGGCACTATGCACGCATTCTGCCAATCCTCAGGCACCTCACCATGAGTCATACATACATTAAATAACCTTACCAACCAGTGAATGTTGGGGTGAAGAGGGTGGTGAGAGTAAGTGAGCTTGAGAAGGAGACCTGTGTGAGGAAGTACCAGGAGAGACTGAGTACAGAATGGAAAAAGGTGAGAACAATGGAAGCAAGGGGAGTGGGGGAGGAATGGGATGTATTTAGGGAATCAGTGATGGATTGCGCAAAAGATGCTTGTGGCATGAGAAGAGTGGGAGGTGGGTTGATTAGAAAGGGTAGTGAGTGGTGGGATGAAGAAGTAAGAGTATTAGTGAAAGAGAAGAGAGAGGCATTTGGACGATTTTTGCAGGGAAAAAATGCAATTGAGTGGGAGATGTATAAAAGAAAGAGACAGGAGGTCAAGAGAAAGGTGCAAGAGGTGAAAAAAAGGGCAAATGAGAGTTGGGGTGAGAGAGTATCATTAAATTTTAGGGAGAATAAAAAGATGTTCTGGAAGGAGGTAAATAAAGTGCGTAAGACAAGGGAGCAAATGGGAACTTCAGTGAAGGGCGCAAATGGGGAGGTGATAACAAGTAGTGGTGATGTGAGAAGGAGATGGAGTGAGTATTTTGAAGGTTTGTTGAATGTGTTTGATGATAGAGTGGCAGATATAGGGTGTTTTGGTCGAGGTGGTGTGCAAAGTGAGAGGGTTAGGGAAAATGATTTGGTAAACAGAGAAGAGGTAGTGAAAGCTTTTCGGAAGATGAAAGCCGGCAAGGCAGCAGGTTTGGATGGTATTGCAGTGGAATTTATTAAAAAAGGGGGTGACTGTATTGTTGATATATATATATATATATATATATATATATATATATATATATATATATATATATATATATATATATATATGTGTGTGTGTGTGTATATACATGTATATATATATATATATATATATATATATATATATATATATATATATGTTATCCCTGGGGATAGGGGAGAAAGAATACTTCCCACGTATTCCCTGCGTGTCGTAGAAGGCGACTAAAAGGGGAGGGAGCGGGGGGCTGGAAATCCTCCCCTCTCAATTTTTTTCTTTTAATTTTCCAAAAGAAGGAACAGAGAAGGGGGCCAGGTGAGGATATTCCCTCAGTGGCCCAGTTCTCTGTTCTTAACGCTACCTAGCTAACGCGGGAAATGGCGAATAGTTTGAAAAAAAAAAAAAAAATATATATATATATATATATATATATATATATATATATATATATATATATATATATATATTCGCTATTCCCGCGTCAGCGAGGGAGCGTTAAGAACAGATTAGTGTTTAGCTGGCCAGCCGTCTCATCTAACATAGAAAAAAATTTCTTGTTAGACTCGTCTGCAAGTTATGAGATTCTTGAAATACAGTCATATTAGTACGTAAAATGTATTGGAGGTACGACCACTGAATGAGACTTTGAACTATATACGGAGAGGACTAAGACCTCTTCAATGACCCAGTGAGAAAAGGACTGTGTTTACAAGACCAAGGATGAGGAGGACGAAGGAGCAATGTGATCTACTGAGAAAGTTTTGCAGTTAAGAATAGCCAGAGTGACATGATCAAAGCAGGAGAGAGAGAGAGAGAGAGAGAGAGAGAGAGAGAGAGAGAGAGAGAGAGAGAGAGAGAGAGAGAGTGTTGAGTAGTGGTGCAAGTAGCAGCAGAGAGAATAGGAGGAGTAGGAACACAGCAGCAGCATGACCCACCTTGCGCCTGCACGTGGGCAGTCAGCTGAAGCAGGAGGTGTGGTGTGGTGTTCTCCTCGACCTCGGTAACGTACTGCGACTTGACGAACTCTACAGGTCCGCTCCCCACCAGCTTTGTCACTGGAAACAAAAAGATTAATAAGTTATACTGAGGTCTGCCAACTTTGTGGATATGTAGGAATACATAAATTGATATATATAAAGGTCTGTGATTATACTACAATGTACACAGATCACACTGATGTCCGCCATCAATGCGTTGATATAGAGGTACTAGTGGATCAAGTAAAAAATAAGTATTGCCAATCCTTAACGTACAAACAAAATGATAGGGTAAAAGCTATACTGAGACAGCCCCAAAAACTTAATGGTCGATTATGGAAATCACATTTGGAGAAATGAAAGATATCCAAGGTAGAAACTATATCTCCATATGGCATAGATTTTCAACAAAGGGACTAAGCATATTTCCTTTCTTGCTATTTAACTCCACTTTTAAAATCTGGAATTATCAAGCTCTTCCTAAGTCTTAATGATAAACCTTAAGATGTATTTTGAATCCCATAGGACCACTTAGTATTTCCAGTTTTTCTTTCTGCAGTTTTCACTTGTAGGCGAATTTAAACCATGAGCCCATAGAATGCAACCACACGCATTCTGTGTAACAATTGGGATTCTCGCCAAACTCCAGCGCTTTCCTGCTGCCTGCACAAGTCTCGAGATTTGCGACAACTCCGCTCTAACTATACTCTAGGTCAACACTCTGTGAGCAGCTTCATCGGCACTGAGGAGGCTTCAATTTACCACGAAGGTCCGTAAAGACCTTTGCAACTCTTATGGTCATAGTCTTGAGCAGGGTACATCCACTTAGCCGACCACGTCACCCGAGCAGAAGGAGGACCCTTCCCGTTGATAACAGACTTTTCTTCTCAGCACTGGTAGGCTGTACTCTTTTAAGGAACCATCTTCTGCTTCTAGTCTTGAACCTGCCGGGTGCCAAAGGGTAATGGATGACCTTTCTTTGTTTCCTTACTCTTCCAAGCGACGTCCTCTAAGGGACAGTTTCGATTGGAAGTTCTTAATAATTCATTTCAAACACCACCATTAACAACGAATCTCACAGCTACAGAATCAACCCTATTCATATCAGATACCCTGCAGGTCTGGGACACTGCCAAACACGTCGTTATCAACGGACGAAAAGTTGACATTATGGAAATTCACTACGTCTCCAGCCTCTTGTCACTTCTTACGCTCCTAGTAAGACTTCATCCTCGCCACACTCCAGATATATCACAGTCCTCGGCGTCATTCGAGATGACAGCCTCGGCAAGGTTCAGTACCAGTATGTACCTGCCCGAAGCTGTAATCATTAAGACTTCCGCCCTTCACGAAATGTTTCGTAAGCGGCCAGCTTAAGTTTCTCTCCAGTGTGCTCGATAACTCACACCTGTTGTCTGGGAGCTTGTTTGTCGAGTCCAGGATTTCATAACTTGTCTCTAGTAAGTTATTTGTCAGATCATGTAGTCTAGCATGTTATTGCCGATGGTTTAGAATCAAGTATGAAAGAGGTGAATACTGAGGGCTGCATAGGTGAAACAAAGAGAAGTAGAGCAAAATGGAACGAAGCTTTAAGAAAGTTGATGGAGGAGAAAAAGAGAACTTAGAAAGACAAGCGGAAGGAACATGCAAAACATAAAACGAACTTACTTTAGGAATATCACAGCAAGAAAACTCTCTCTCTCTCTGTCTCTCGTGATGTCATTAAAAAAAAATCAGATTCATCCGGTACTGTTGATAGCGACCAAGGCAACTCGTGAAGTAATTTCAGATTCTTGGTTCGTCCGGCAGAGAGAGGATCTTGCGCCGTAGGGAGTTTTCTTATCTCTTATCTCGTTCTTATGACCCAACTTTCTTGTCGACATCGCCCGGGAGCCCTGATGTTACGCTGTCAACCTCACCACTTTCACTCGTCCAGGCACACAGCAATTTGCTCCAAGGATCTTACATGGAAGCTGATGTTTTAGGAGGGTTTTATGGGTCTTTTCTTTTGCCTTTAGTCACTTGGTAGTTCTTGATTGTGAGGAAGCTCATCTGGTGTCTTGGTATTTATGTCCTTTGGAATTATGACGATTTTTATGCCTTTCAGTTCCTGAATCGCTTTCTCTCCTTCTTTTCCTCAGGTAACATAATTCACCCTAGTGACACCTGCCACCATTTAGGGAGTTCCCTCTATTTGTGCGTTGCTCTGCATTTCTCAACACATTCCAGTAGAGTTAGTTTACTGTGGCAGAAGCGTTACAAAGGCGAGGGAAGACGTAGGATTATTTGATACTTGATCCTACTGCTTCAATATTTTACAAAAACAGACCGACATACTGACACACATACACACCATCACACACACACACACACACACACACACACACACACACACACACACACACACACACACACACACACACACACACAAGCACACACATTTCACAGTTCTCACATCAATACGATGTTAACAATTTCATATCCATATAAGTTCCTCGTTGTTAACTTATTCCCAACGAGTTCCATCATCAAAAGCTTCTGTTTCTAGTACAAGTCACCTTCAGCAGCCATACAATATTGACAGGCATATATAAACTACTTCCTCTAGTGAGAAGGAAACAACTATATTCCCTTTTCCTGGAAGGCTTATAACTCTAGCCAGAGCTCTGACATATTCAGTGGTTTCCTGGAACGCTCACAATGGTGGAACAAAGACGTGTCCTCTGGAAAAGGACGTATGTTACATTTTGAAAAGCATGGCTTCCTCTTGGAAGATGTTATTATAAGAACGAAGAATATTTTCTTTTCGTAATAAATATGTAATCCAGACTGAAATGTGGTGCTGCCTCCCATAACAGTATAGGTGCAAACCTGTGGCATCAAGAAATCAAACACCGTTGCAATTTTTCTAACAAGAATCTACAAGCACAAGCATTGTATGAGTTTTAGGTGATAATGTAAAGGCCAAACAAATATTTTCTCTCCAGAACACTGATATAGAAGTCGACCCAAAAGGAAACTGACTCATGGAAGACGAATGTATTAGTATGCGTCATCAATTAACCCAAGATATGTAGATATGCAAGCCTCTGATAGAGATGAATTCTGGATCATTTACAAAACTCACACAACAAGAGCTAACTTTGAGATTACCTCATCAAAGTAAATTTCCCACTTGCACATACACAGACAGACACACACACACTGACACAGAGAGACAGACAGACAGACAGACAGACACACACACACACACATACACACACACAAACACACTTTCCGTTACATTATCCCATTCTCACCAGCACGCATTCGCCCTACTGCCACTAGACACTCATCCCCACACAACGACTCACTCCCCAATCATCATTTCAGTCATCACAACGCGACCGTACATCGTGAGTGAAGAAAGCAATCTGAAAGTGCCCGTGAGGATTCACAGAACGTCAACAAAAAACCAGTTCAATGGTTGTTTTTCTGAACCAATAATTCACGAAGGCGAAAAAATCAGACGAAGGTCGTTGGTGCTCAGACAAATTAGTGTAAACGACTGGTCAGTAAAGTGTGACTTAACAGAATGCTTTCCTTAACATACAGTAAATTATAGTTTACAATTATCTTTTCTAACTTAAGTCTCAAAACAATTCTCAGAGTGTCGGGCAAGGAGCACTTCTCTTAGTTTTTTCCTCGAAACAGCCCTAAACTAGGCCATAAAAACTTGGCAGCCAGGTGTGTGGGAGCAACTCTGGAACAACTGGGCTGGAGACCCACTTCCTGACAACTTGTCTCAAAATAACTTTCAAGATTTAGATAAGAAACTGTTCCTCCAGGAAGGACAAGTGGCTCAAAACAAGACAGGAACTACCTGAGAATAGCGACTTTCACGACTGTGGTTTCAAAACAACTGTGAAACAATCAGCTGGGAAACATTCATCCAAAGATAGTCTGAGAATAAATGTTATACTCTCTCTCTCTCTCTCTCTCTCTCTCTCTCTCTCTCTCTCTCTCTCTCTCTCTCTCTCTCTCTCTCTCTCAATGTACCTCCCAGTATATCACATTTTCTGCATTTCAGATTCCATGGGATAGATCAGGTACCCACAGCGTTCGAGGTCTCCCTCACACACATCCTCAACCCAGTGTGTTCAAGATGGACTATCACACTGTACAGTGAACTCACGTTGCGAAATATTCCAACTAAAAATGTTTTAAGAATGTCTCTCATTATCAAACTATAACGTTTCACGTAGATTTCTGAGACATCATGTATGAGAAGAGAATAATTACTTCCAAAACACTCATCAAACATACTAACATATAGATAACTGTCAAGAAAACGCGTCAAGAAACGCTTCCATAGCATCTATCTCAAACGAAAAATCATAATTTGTACAGGAAAAACAAAACAAAACTTGAGGGCATTCATATTCAAACAGCTTGCCTATAGTAAGAAACAAGTCTCAAACCAATCATCTTAGAGCAACCTCCTCTTAATCAGACAAGAATCACGAAGCGAAAAATTGTTTGAATGACATCTTGATGTTGACAATGTCGAGTGAAACCCGTCACTGAAACCGTAGTCGAATGTAATGGACCATCCTACTGACTGAACTGGGAGGCCATTCCAGGAGTTCCATGGAGTTGCTGAAGGGTCTAGAGGGAAGCAAGGGAGTGCCATAAGGATGTCAAGATGGTGGGGAAACTCGAATTTGCCAGTGGTACTGAGGCTCTCTGAGAATGCTGGAGGAACCTGCAGGTTGCTGGGGTGATTTGTTTGTTATCATCGGCGAGTTGTAAAGTGTTGGTGGAGAGGCTAAATAATGCAGGGGTTGTTAGGGATATAATGTTGACGAATGGTGTTAGGGACCGAGGATGTTTAAAGAAGTTTGGGAATGAAAGGGAATGTTACTTGGTGGATGTTGCTGGGGGAAGTTCAAGACTGTTGTTGAGAGCCAGTGAACGTTGCGCGAGCTGAATGTTGCTGAGTGAGACACTTACTGCAAGGAAAACCTTGCAGATATTGTGGGAATGACGAATTCTTAGCGAATCAAACTTCCGGGGAGAGAGCACACGGCTGCCTAAAGGTGTAGATCTAGGAGTCTTCCTGGGAAGCTGAAAACTAAAGTGATGCCGAGGATCAATAGGTACGCTCAGGCTGAGAGCTGCTGAGGGACAATGAAGGATGCTAGGGGGAGATGAGGGTTCTTTATAAGAGTATGGCTTGCGTTCCTGGGGAAGGTTGAGCGTCGTTGGCGATGCTGATTATTGCTGAAGAAAATGAGCTTTTTGGGGATGCTAAATGTTGTTAGAGATGTTGAGTGTTGCTGGAGTTGCTGAGTGTTTCTGGGAGCCAGTAGATACTGCGAACTGTGAGGGCGACTGAAATTATTCGTGAAAGCTAAAAATCACCATGGGAGCTGAGATGTGCCAGGGAGCTGAGATTTGCCGAATCTAAACTCATGAATTTCGTAGTTAAAAAACAGAGCCCAAGCTCCATTACATAGTCAAAGAATATCGCCAAAAATATGTTAAGAAAATTTGTAACGTCGACACAACGCTATGTACAACACCACATGTATGTACGACACAATCGTATGTATCAAAGAGTTGTATACACAACACAACACCTTATAGAACAATTGTATATGTGACACACACAATTTACAATAAGACTGTCATATCATGCTGCACAGCTTCGTGATTTACAACATATTTTCATAATTTACGAGATATATTCATAAATTCCAACATATATTCATAAGCCTTACGGTAAGTATTCTCGGTTTACGACCAAAATTCTGCTTTTACGAGACCCTGTCAAGTTTTGGTTCTCCCGTCGCCATTACGCTGGCCGAACCACACACTAATTTTAACCCAGAGAAACGCTGAGGGGCAGGGATACTGTCTCAGTACCGCTGTGCAGTGATATAGAGACCTTTGTATGTGTGTGTGTGTGTAAGAGAGAGAGAGAGAGAGAGAGAGAGAGAGAGAGAGAGAGAGAGAGAGAGAGAGAGAGAGAGATGGACACTGGAATCCTCTCATTAAGAGCAAAACTTAAGAGGCTATCATTTCACACCATCATAAAGCATCTGCTCCCAACAACAACCTTGTGAGCCAAGTTATAGCACGTAACAGGTCATCATCATCATCATAATCATCATCGTCATCATCATCATCACCATCATCATCAGCGGTAATTTAATCAAACGGAAGTTTCTTCGTCTCCTGATGCGTTGACCAAATGTAGTAGGAATTTCTACCGGTTAGAGACCAGAGTTTCCAACCGCTCTCAAGGGTTACGATGCTCCGCTCTATTTTCACAACTTCCTAACAGAACCTTCTCCTGTGTGTGACCTGATTTCTATGGTCTTTTTCAATCCTTATGAAATACCGCGGTAACCAGGCACAAGATCGTCCCCAGATTATAGAAAAAACGTTGTTGAGACGAGATCTGAGGAATGATGATCTTACAATATTGAAACTTATGAGGCAGATGTCACGTGACAGAGCATGTGCGTCACCTCAGATACTTCTTGTATCTGCCCAAGTAAGATTATTAGTGAAAGAGAAGAGAGAGGCATTTGGACGATTTTTGCAGGGAAACAATGCAAATGACTGGGAGATGTATAAAAGAAAGAGACAGGAGGTCAAGAGAAAGGTGCAAGAGGTGAAAAAGAGGGCAAATGGGAGTTGGGGTGAGAGAGTATCATTAAATTTTAGGGAAAATAAAAAGATGTTTGGAAGGAGGTAAATAAAGTGCGTAAGAAAAGGGAACAAATGGGAACATCAGTGAAGGGGGCTTATGGGGAGGTGAAAACAAGTAGTGGTGATGTGAGAAGATGGAGTGAGTATTTTGAAGGTTTGTTGAATGTGTTGGATGATAAAGTGGCAGATATAGGGTGTTTTGGTCGAGGTGGTGTGCAAAGTGAGAGGGTTAGGGAAAATGATTTGGTAAACAGAGAAGAGGTAGTAAAAGCTTTGCGGAAGATGAAAGCTGGCAAGGCAGCGGGTTTGGATGGCATTGCAGTAGAGTTTATTAAAAAAGGGGGTGACTGTATTGTTCACTGGTTGGTAAGGATATTTAATGTATGTATGACTCATGATGAGGTGCCTGAGGATTGGCGGAATGCTTGCATAGTGCCATTGTATAAAGGCAAAGGGGATAAAAGTGAGTGCTCAAATTACAGAGGTATAAGTTTGTTGAGTATTCCCAGGAAATTATATGGGAAGGTATTGACTGAGAGGGTGAAGGCATGTACAGAGCATCAGATAGGGGAAGAGCAGTGTGGTTTCAGAAGTGGTAGAGGATGTGGATCAGGTGTATTCTTTGAAGAATGTATGTGAGAAATACTTAGAAAAGCAAATGGATTTGTATGTAGCATTTATGGATCTGGAGAAGGCATATGATAGAGTTGATAGAGATGCTCTGTGGAAGGGATCAAGAATATATGGTGTGGGGGGCAAGTTGTCAGAAGAAGCGAAAAGTTTTTATCGAGGATGTAAGGCATGTGTACGTGTATGAAGAGAGGAAAGTGATTGGTTCTCAGTGAATGTTGGTTTGCGGCAGGGGTGCGTGATTCCTCCATGGTTGTTTAATTTGTTTATGGATGGAGTTGTTAGGGAGGTGAATGCAAGAATTTTGGAAAGAGGGGCAAGTATGCAGTCTGTTGTGGATGAGAGAGCTTGGGAAGTGAGTCAGTTGTTGTTCGCTGATGATACAGCGCTGGTGGCTGATTCGGGTGAGAAACTGCAGAAGCTGGTGACTGAGTTTAGTAAAGTGTGTGAAAGAAAGCTGAGAGTAAATGTGAATAAGAGCAAGGTTATTAGGTACAGTAGGGTTGAGGGACAAGTCAATTGGGAGGTAAATTTGAATGGAGAAAAACTGGAGGAAGTGAAGTGTTTTAGATATCTGGTAGTGGATTTGGTAGCAGATGGAACCATGGAAGTGGAAGTGAAACACAGGGTGGGGGAGGATGTGAAAGTTCTGGAAGCGTTGAAGAATGTGTGGAAGTCGAGAACGTTATCTTGGAAAGCAAAAATGGGTCTGTTTGAAGGAATAGTGGTTCCAACAATGTTATATGGTTGCGAGGCGTTGGCTATTGATAGAGTTGTGCGGAGGAGGGTGGATGTGCTGGAAATGAGATGTTTGAGGACAATATGTGGTGTGAGGTGGTTTGATCGAGTAAGTAATAATAGGGTAAGAGAGATGTGTGGTAATAAATAGAGTGTTGTTGAGAGTGCAGAAGAGGGTGTTTTGAAATGTTTGGTCACGTGTAGAGAATGAGTGAGGAAAGATTGACAAAGAGGATATATGTGTCAGAGGTGGAGGGAACGAGGAGAAGTGGGAGACCAAATTGGAGGTGGAAAGATGGAGTGAAAAAGATTTTGAGTGATCGGGGCCTGAACATGCAGGAGGGTGAAAGGCGTGTAAGGAAAAGACTGAATTGGAACGATGTGGTATACCGGGGTCGACGTGCTGTCAATGGATTGAACCAGGGCATGTGAAGCTTCTGGGGTAAACCATGGAAAGTTCTGTGGGGCCTGGATGTGGAAAGGGAGCTGTGGTTTCGGTGCATTATACATGACAGCTAGAGACTGAGTGTGAACGAATGTGGCCTTTGTTGTCTTTTTCTAGCGCTACCTCGCGCAGACGCGGGGGGAGGGGGTTGTTATTTCATGTGTGGCGGGGTGGCCACGGGAATGAATAAGGGCAGACAGTATGAATTATGAACATATGTATATATGTATATGTCTGTGTATACATACACAGACATATATGTATATGTCTGTGTGTGTATATATATGTATACGTTGAGATGTAGAGGTATGTATATTTGCGTGTGGACGTGTATGTATATACATGTGTATGTGGGTGGGTTGGGCCATATATATATATATATATATATATATATATATATATATATATATATATATATATATATATATATATATATATATATATATATATATATATATATATATATATATATATATATATATATATATATATATATATATATATATATATATATATATATATACGCACAGACACACACTGATAGAAGAGTCGTACGTAGATGGCACACTGCCTCTGAGACAGCTAGAGGACACATAATGGCAGAACATAACACTGTTTGTATGTGGGTTTATGGAAGATATGAAACATTGTATTGCTCCAGCTTTTGTTGGGATTGTGGTTGTAATGACCAACGTGGTCTTTATTTGACTGCTGATGGTGGTGGTGGTGGTGATGATGACGGTGGTGGTGGTGGTGAAGATGGTTGTGGTGGTGGTGATGGCAGTGGAGGAGATGGTAAGGGTGAAGACGGTAGTATTGGTGGAGAACGGGATGGTGATGGTGGCGAAGGCGGCTTTTGTGGTGGTGGTATTGGTGGAGGAGAAGTTAGTAGTGACAAACAGGAGTGTGTTACTGGTGACTTTCTGGTGAGGCATTAGTGGAGAAGAATTAGTGATGATGCAAAGAAAGAAACAAGAAATCACCAGTTCTTACAACTACAGTTCAAGTTGGTCCATCTCTGTCGCCTAGTCCGTCCTGTGTTATCTACTCGAGTGGCACAGGCAGGCTCTCCTACCTATCCTTATGCTAACGTGATTCCAAACGCTCATTCGCCCATGTTTACAACACTCAAAGCCTCACACTTCTTCAATCTAAGCCCATCTAACGTTTCCTGCTCTGGCTACACCTCACCATCAGTCATCCTATTCTCTTTTATTCTTTCCATATTACCTGACCATCCCACCACAACAGCCTTCTCATTCTGCGCTTTCCAAGGGCATGTAGACCTCTCTTTCCTAATCCATTTATCAGATAAACTTTTGACGGTCCTTTCTTCATACATTAACTCAACTTTTCTTGCCCATACGTTAGTCTGACCTTACCCAAACCTAATCCGCATCCCACTATATATCATTCAATTACTTAATGCCTTAATTACCGTCTCTACATATTTCTTTTCTTTACGAGTCTTGGAACAGTAACCAAACTATAGCTAGGAGACTCACGGTGTGGGTAGGTGGTGAGGATGTTGGGGGAGCCGGCGGCGTAGTGTCGGCAACATAACCCGACCAAGACACCTAGAGAGTCGAGCTGGTGTCAGACCCGACTCACCTGTTCCCCCTCGATCCGCCGCTGATAACACCTGGGAATCTTGTTTACTTTCTCTTTTTTCGGGTTTATTCAAGTGCAGCACAACCCATAACACTAAGGCAGTGGAGCCGACATAGGGACCATAAGATGAGGTCAACACTACAAAGTTTGTTCGGATTACAAGGGATCCTGTAGGCAGGAACAGTTGCCTGGAAGCCGTACAGTAAACATCTTTATATGAAAATATTGTGATTGAGAAAAAGGTTAACTACCTGCTACTGTTATACACGCTAAAATAGTTGACTGATTTCAGAGCAGACTAGACGGTTATTTCCACTCGGTTGGTTATCGTTCATTAGACAGAATCATGCCAAGATTCCAGGTTTTTTTTTCATTATTTCAACGCATTATAGAAGAGTAATTGTACCGTCTTCTCTATGTACATGTACACTAACTGACAAACCGGATGGAAGGAAGACAACAGACGGATAAGGAAGATGAAGAATTGTCAAGTGAGGTAATAAAGGCTGGCCTAGCAAGGGCTACCTAGATATATAAAGGCTGGCCTAGCAAGGGTTACTCAGATATGTATCCATTCTTTATCATGATTCACTTTCCGCGCCATCATCCTGTTTTCTTCTCATCACTCCAGACTTCTCTCTTCTGACGTATGTATCCTCGCTTTACCCTCACTTTATTTCCTCTTGTCCTATCCCATCCCCTTCCCTCTGCATCCTCTCTCTCTCTCTCTCTCTCTCTCTCTCTCTCTCTCTCTCTCTCTCTCTCTCTCTCTCTCTCTCTCTCTCTCATATCTTCTCTCCTTTCCCGTCGCGTCACACAGCGGTGTGTTTGTGTCAGCCTAGCTCTTCCACAAATGCTCTGATAATACTGGGACACTCGGAACCTATCTGCATTCCATGCATATGTAAACTAGTTATCTGGGTGTGACTTTGAAACCAATATTACGAAACACATGCGAACGCTATAAGTGAACCCCGACGACATAGCGATTTAGGACAATTTATGAGAAAACCTGTAAAGATATAGAGTAATGGTACCCACATGGTCATATACCCTTTGATAATCTCGATACTTCGATGTGCTACTGTAATCAGACAACACAACACAACAACAACAACAAAAACAACAACAACAAGGTACCAGACACACAAGGTCACAGGTGACTCAGATTTACAATTACTCCTGGACCTTTGTAAAGGCTACCTGCAGCAGGCAATTATAAACTTCTTTAAGAATGACAAGTGTGACGATACGCTACTGCCAGTGCTACAACCTTATCACACACACATATCAAACTTTGTCGCTGTCTCCCGCGTTAGCGAGGAAGCGCAAGGAAACAGACGAAAGAAAGGCCCAACCCACCCACATACACATGTATATACATAAACGACCACACACGCACATATATATATACCTATATGTTCCAACGTATACATATTTACACATACACAGACATATACATATATACACATGTACATAATTCATACATGCTGCCTTCATCCATTCTCGCCCCCACCCTGCCACACATGAAATGGCAACCTCCTCCCACCCTCGTGCGTGCAGGTTCCACAGCTCCCTTTCCACATCCAGGCCCCACAAAACTTTCCATGGTTTACCCTAGACGCTTCACATGCCCTGGTTCAATCCATTGACAACACGTCGACCCCTGTATACGGCATCGTTCCAATTCACTCTATTCCCTGCATGTCTTTCACCCTCCTCTATGTTCAGGCGCCGATCGCTCAAAGTCTTTTTCACTCCATCCTTCCACCTACAATCTGGTCTACCACTTCTCTTTCCCTCCATCTCAGATACATACATCCTCTTTGACAATCTTTCCTCACATATTCTCTCCATTTCAATACACCCTCTTCTGCTCTCTCAACCACACTCTTTTTATTACCACACATCTCTCTTACCCTTTCATTACTTACTTGATCAAACCACCTCACGCCACATATTGTCCTCAAATATCTCATTTCCAACACATCCACCCTCCTCCGCACAACCATATCTACAGCCCACGCCTCACAACCATATAACATTGATGGAACCACTATTCTTTCAAACATACCCATTTTTGCTTTCCGAGATAACGTTCTCGCCTTCCACACATTCTTCTAAGCTCCCACAACCTTTGCCCCCTCCCCACCCTGTGACTCACTTTCGCTTCCATGGTTCCACCCGCTGCCAAATCCACTCCCAGATATCTAAAACAATTCACTTCCTCCAGTTTTTCTTCATTCAAACTTACCTCCCGATTGACTTGTCCCTCAACCCTACTGAACCTAATAACCTTGCTCTTATTCACATTTACTCTCAGCTTTCTTCTTTCACACACTTTACCAAACTCAGTCACAAACATCTGCAGTTTCTCACCCGAATCGGCCACCAGCGTTATATCATCTACGAACTGACTCACTTGCCAAGCCCGCTCATCCAGAACCGACTGCATACTCGCCCCTCTCTCCCCTAAACTCCTGCATTCACATCCCTAGCCACCTCATCCGTAAACAAATTAAACAACCATGGGTACATCACACACCGCTGCCGCAGACCGACCTTCACTGGGAACAAATCACTCTCCTCTTTTCCTACTCGTACACATGCCTTACATACTTGATAAAAACTTTTCACTGCTTCTAGCAACTTACCTCCCACACCATATACTCTTAAGACCTTCCAAAAATCATGTCTATCAACCCTATCATATGTCTTCTCCAGATCCATAAATGCTACATACAAATCCATCTATTTCTATAAGTATTTCTCACATATTCTCTAAAGGAAACACCTGATCCACACATCCTCCACCACTTTTGAAACCTCACTGCTCTTCTCCAGTCTGTTGCTCCGTTCATGCCTTCACCCTCTCAATCGATAAACTCCCATATAATTTCCCAGGAATCCCCAACAACCTTGTGCCTCTGTAGTTTGAACACTCACCAGGGTCGACGTGCTGTCAATAGATTGAATCAGGGCATGTGAAGCGTCTGGGGTAAACCATGGAAAGTTCTGTGGGGCCTGGATGTGGAAAGGTAGCTGTGGTTTCGGTGCATTATTACATGACAGCTAGAGACTGAGTGTGAACGAACGTGGCCTTTGTTGTCTTTTCCAAGCGCTACCTCGCGCACATGAGGGGGGAGGGGATTGTTATTTCATGTGTGGTGCGGTGGCGATGGGAATGAATAAAGGCAGACAGTATGAATTATGAACATGTATATATATGTATATGTCTGTGTGTATATATATATGTATACGTTGAGATGTATAGTATGTATATTTGCGTGTGTGGACGTGTATGTATATACATGTGTATGTGGATGGGTTGGGCAAAATAATATGAAAAAAAAAAAAAAAAAAAATATATATATATATATATATATATATATATATATATATATATATATATATATATATATATATATACAAGAGGTGAAAAAGAGGGTAAATGAGAGTTGGGGTGAGAGAGTATCATTAAATTTTAGGGAGAATAAAAAGATGTTCTGGAAGGAGGTAAATAAAGTGCGTAAGACAAGGGAGCAAATGGGAACTTCAGTGAAGGGCGTTAATGGGGAGGTGATAACAAGTAGTGGTGATGTGAGAAGGAGATGGAGTGAGTATTTTGAAGGTTTGTTGAATGTGTTTGATGACAGAGTGGCAGATATAGGGAGTTTTGGTCGAGGTGGTGTGCAGTGAGAGGGTTAGGGAAAATGATTTGGTAAACAGAGAAGAGGTAGTAAAAGCTTTGCGGAAGATGAAAGCCGGCAAGGCAGCAGGTTTGGATGGTATTGCAGTGGAATCTATCAAAAAAGGGGGTGACTGTATTGTTGACTGGTTGATAAGGTTATTCAATGTATATATGACTCATGGTGAGGTGCCTGAGGATTGGCAGAATGCGTGCATAGTGCCATTGTACAAAGGCAAAGGGGATAAGAGTGAGTGCTCAAATTACAGAGGTATAAGTTTGTTGAGTATTCCTGGGAAATTATATGGGAGGGTATTGATTGAGAGGGTCAAGGCATGTACAAAGCATCAGATTGGGGAAGAGCAGTGTAGTTTCAGAAGTGGTAGAGGATGTGTGGATCAGGTGTTTGCTTTGAAGAATGTATGTGAGAAATACTTAGAAAAGCAAATGGATTTGTATGTAGCATTTATGGATCTGGAGAAGGCATATGATAGAGTTGATAGAGATGCTCTGTGGAAGGTATTAAGAATATATGGTGTGGGAGGCAAGCTGTTAGAAGCAGTGAAAAGTTTTTATCGAGGATGTAAGGCATGTGTACGTTTAAGAAGAGAGGAAAGTGATTGGTTTTCAGTGAATGTAGGTTTGCGGCAGGGGTGTGTGATGTCTCCATGGTTGTTTAATTTGTTTATGGATGGGGTTGTTAGGGAGGTGAATGCAAGAGTTTTGGAAAGAGGGGCAAGTATGAAGTCTGTTGTGGATGAGAGAGCTTGGGAAGTGAGTCAGTTGTTGTTCGCTGATGATACAGCGCTGGTGGCTGATTCATGTGAGAAACTGCAGAAGCTGGTGACTGAGTTTGGTAAAGTGTGTGAAAGAAGAAAGTTAAGAGTAAATGTGAATAAGAGCAAGGTTATTAGGTACAGTAGGGTTGAGGGTCAAGTCAATTGGGAGGTAAGTTTGAATGGAGAAAAACTGGAGGAAGTCAAGTGTTTTAGATATCTGGGAGTGGATCTGGCAGCGGATGGAACCATGGAAGCGGAAGTGAATCATAAGGTGGGGGAGGTGGCGAAAATCCTGGGAGCCTTGAAGAATGTGTGGAAGTCGAGAACATTATCTCGGAAAGCAAAAATGAGTATGTTTGAAGGAATAGTGGTTCCAACAATGTTGTATGGTTGCGAGGCGTGGGCTATGGATAGAGTTGTGCGCAGGAGGGTGGATGTGCTGGAAATGAGATGTTTGAGGACAATGTGTGGTGTGAGGTGGTTTGATCGAGTAAGTAATGTAAGGGTAAGAGAGATGTGTGGAAATAAAAAGAGCGTGGTTGAGAGAGCAGAAGAGGGTGTTTTGAAATGGTTTGGTCACATGGAGAGAATGAGTGAGGAAAGATTGACCAAGAGGATATATGTGTCGGAGGTGGAGGAAACGAGAAGTGGGAGACCAAATTGGAGGTGGAAAGATGGAGTGAAAAAGATTTTGAGTGATCGGGGCCTGAACATGCAGGAGGGTGAAAGGCGGGCAAGGAATAGAGTGAACTGGATCGATGTGGTATACCGGGGTTGACGGGCTGTCAGTGGATTGAATCAGGGCATGTGAAGCGTCTGGGGTAAACCATGGAAAGTTGTGAGGGGCCTGGATGTGGAAAGGGAGCTGTGGTTTCGGGCATTATTGCATGACAGCTAGAGACTGAGTGTAAACGAATGGGGCCTTTGTTGTCTTTTCCTAGCGCTACCTCGCACACATGAGGGGGGAGGGGGATGGTATTCCATGTGTGGCGAGGTGGCGATGGGAATGAATAAAGGCAGACAGTGTGAATTGTGTGCATGGGTATATATGTATGTGTCTGTGTGTGTATATATATGTGTATATTGAGATGTATAGGTATGTATTGCGTGTGTGGACGTGTATGTATATACATGTGTATGGGGGTGGGTTGGGCCATTTCTTTCGTCTGTTTCCTTGCGCTACCTCGCAAATGCGGGATACAGCGACAAAGCAAAATAAAATAAATAATAATATACATTGAGATGTATGGGTATGTATATTTGCGCGTGTGGACGTGTATGTATATACATGTGTATGAGGGTGGGTTGGGCCATTTCTTTCGTCTGTTTCCTTGCGCTACCTCGCAAACGCGGGAGACAGCGACAAAGCAAATAAGAAAATATATATATATATATATATATATATATATATATATATATATATATATATATATTTTTTTTTTTTTTTTTTTTTTTGCTTTGTCGCTGTCTCCCGCGTTTGCGAGGTAGCGCAAGGAAACAGACGAAAGAAATGGCCCAACCCACCCCCATACACATGCCTTGATTCAATCCACTAACAGCACGTCAACCCCGGTATACCACATCGCTCCAATTCACTCTATTCTTTGCCCTCCTTTCACCCTCCTGCATGTTCAGGCCCCGATCACACAAAATCTTTTTCACTCCATCTTTCCACCTCCAATTTTCATGAGCTCCTCTTCGCCAACGGAACTACCTTGGCCCACCAGTGATGCTACTACGTTTGTGAATCAAGAACCATTGCAACACAAACCTCGCCAGGTGGTAGAGTGTCCCGCAGTGTATCGAGACAGACTTCCCCAGAACTTTTTTTAAAGGGGAAGTAAATGTTTATAGTTGTGTTACTGGAGTGATAGTTTTCATACATGGTGCTTTGACAAGAAAATAGTGAAATTGGAAAAAATGTAGCTTAGACATTGAAGCTTATTGATACAGTGGTTAAATTGATGAGAACTACTATTGACGTTTGTGTAAATAAATTAAACATTTCCTTTCCATAGCTAGAGGTTGAACCATTATGTGACATTCATTTTTTCATTTCATTTCAAGCTAGAAGTTTCAGTTTTCTAAATTGTTTCTTACATTTTTCACATGTATATATATGTATGTGTGTGTGTGTGTATATGTGCGTGTGTGTGTGTATGTGTGTGTATGTGTATATATATATGTATATTATCCCTGGGGATAGGGGTGAAAGAATATATATATATATATATATATATTTTTTTTTTTTTTTTTTTTTTTTTTTTTATACTTTGTCGCTGTCTCCCGCGTTTGCGAGGTAGCGGAAGGAAACAGACGAAAGAAATGGCCCAACCCCCCCCATACACATGTACATACACACGTCCACACACACAAATATACATACCTACACAGCTTTCCATGGTTTACCCCGGACGCTTCACATGCCTTGATTCAATCCACTGACAGCACGTCAACCCCTGTATACCACATCGCTCCAATTCACTCTATTCCTTGCCCTCCTTTCACCCTCCTGCATGTTCAGGCCCCGATCACACAAAATCTTTTTCACTCCATCTTTCCACCTCCAATTTGGTCTCCCTCTTCTCCTCGTTCCCTCCACCTCCGACACATATATCCTCTTGGTCAATCTTTCCTCACTCATTCTCTCCATGTGCCCAAACCATTTAAAACACCCTCTTCTGCTCTCTCAACCACGCTCTTTTTATTTCCACACATCTCTCTTACCCTTACGTTACTTACTCGATCAAACCATCTCACACCACACATTGTCCTCAAACATCTCATTTCCAGCACATCCATCCTCCTGCGCACAACTCTATCCATAGCCCACGCCTCGCAACCATACAACATTGTTGGAACTACTATTCCTTCAAACATACCCATTTTTGCTTTCCGGATAATGTTCTCGACTTCCACACATTTTTCAAGGCTCCCAAAATTTTCGCCCCCTCCCCCACCCTATGATCCACTTCCGCTTCCATGGTTCCATCCGCTGACAGATCCACTCCCAGATATCTAAAACACTTCACTTCCTCCAGTTTTTCACCATTCAAACTCACCTCCCAATTGACTTGACCCTCAACCCTACTGTACCTAATAACCTTGCTCTTATTCACATTTACTCTTAACTTTCTTCTTCCACACACTTTACCAAACTCCGTCACCAGCTTCTGCAGTTTCTCACATGAATCCGCCACCAGCGCTGTATCATCAGCGAACAACAACTGACTCACTTCCCAAGCTCTCTCATCCCCAACAGACTTCATACTTGCCCCTCTTTCCAAGACTCTTGCATTTACCTCCCTAACAACCCCATCCATAAACAAATTAAACAACCATGGAGACATCACACACCCCTGCCGCAAACCTACATTCACTGAGAACCAATCACTTTCCTCTCTTCCTACACGTACACATGCCTTACATCCTCGATAAAAACTTTTCACTGCTTCTAACAACTTGCCTCCCACACCATATATTCTTAATACCTTCCACAGAGCATCTCTATCAACTCTATCATATGCCTTCTCCAGATCCATAAATGCTACATACAAATCCATTTGCTTTTCTAAGTATTTCTCACATACATTCTTCAAAGCAAACACCTGATCCACACATCCTCTACCACTTCTGAAACCACACTGCTCTTCCCCAATCTGATGCTCTGTACATGCCTTCACCCTTTCAATCAATACCCTCCCATATAATTTACCAGGAATACTCAACAAACTTATACCTCTGTAATTTGAGCACTCACTCTTATCCCCTTTGCCTTTGTACAATGGCACTATGCACGCATTCCGCCAATCCTCAGGCACCTCACCATGAGTCATACATACATTAAATAACCTTACCAACCAGTCAACAATACAGTCACCCCCTTTTTTAATAAATTCCACTGCAATACCATCCAAACCTGCTGCCTTGCCGGCTTTCATCTTCCGCAAAGCTTTTACTACCTCTTCTCTGTTTACCAAATCATTTTCCCTAACCCTCTCACTTTGCACACCACCTCGACCCAAACACCCTATATCTGCTACTCTGTCATCAGACACATTCAACAAACCTTCAAAATACTCATTCCATCTCCTTCTCACATCACCACTACTTGTTATCACCTCCCCATTTACGCCCTTCACTGAAGTTCCGATTTGCTCCCTTGTCTTACGCACCCTATTTACCTCCTTCCAGAACATCTTTTTATTCTCCCTAAAATTTACTGATAGTCTCTCACCCCAACTCTCATTTGCCCTTTTTTTCACCTCTTGCACCTTTCTCTTGACCTCCTGTCTCTTTCTTTTATACTTCTCCCACTCAATTGCATTTTTTCCCTGCAAAAATCGTCCAAATGCCTCTCTCTTCTCTTTCACTAATACTCTTACTTCTTCATATATATATATATGTATATATATATATATATATATATATATATATATATATATATATATATATATATATATATATATATATATCTTTTTTATTTCTTTTAAACTATTCGCCATTTCCTGCGTTAGTGAGGTAGCGCTAAGAACAGAGGACTGGGCCTTTTTTGGAATATCCTCACCTGGCTCCCTCTGTTCCTTCTTTTGGAAAATTAAAAAAAAAAATATATATATAAATATATATATATATATATATATATATATATATATATATATATATATATATATATATATATATATATATATATATATTTCTCTGTCTCTTTTTTCATACTATTCGCCATTTCCCGCTTTAGCAAGGTAGCGTTAAGAACAGAAGACTACGCCTTTGAGGGAAATCCTCATTTGGCCCCCTTCTCTGTTCCCTCTTTTGGAAAATCAAAAACGAGAGGGGAGGATTTCCAGTCCCCTACTCCCACCCCTTTTCGTCGCCTTCTATGACACGCAGGGAATACGTGGGAAGTATTCTTTCTCCCTTATCCCCAGGGATAAGTGTCTTAGATATCTGTGAGTAGATTTAGAAGCGGAACCATGGAAATGGAAGTGAGTCACAGGGTAGGGGAGGGGGCGAAGGTTCTGGGAGCGTTGAAGAATGTGTGGAAGGCGAGAAAGTTATCTCGGAGTCCAAAAATGGGTATGCTTGAAGGAATAGTGGTTCCAACAATGTCATATGGTTGCGAAGCGTGGGCTATAGATAGGGTTGTGCGGAGGAAGGTGGATGTGTTGGAAATGAAATGTTTGAGGACAATATGTTGTGTGAGGAGGCTTCATCGAGTAAGTTATGAAAGGGTAAGAGAGACGTGTGGTAATAAAAAGAGTGTGGTTGAGAGAGCAGAAGAGGGTGTATTGAAATGGTTTGGTCACATGGAGAAAATGAATAAGGAAAGATTGACAAAGAGGATATATATGTGTCAGAGGTGGAGGAAACAAGGAGAAGTGGGAGAGCAAATTGGAGGTGGAAGGATGGAGTGAAAAAGATTTTGAGCATTCGGGGCCTGAACATAAAGGAGGGTGAAAGGCGTGCAAGGAATAGTGAATTGGAACGATGTGGAATACCGGGGTCGACGTGCTGTCAGTGGATTGAATCAGAGCATGTGAAGTGTCTGGGGAAAACCATGGAAAGTTTTTGAGGGGGGCTGGATCTGAAAAGGGAGCCGTGGTTTCAGTGCATTACACATGACGGCTAGAGACTGAGTGTGAACGAATGTGGTCTTTGTCTTTTCCTAGCGCTACCTCGCGCGCACGTGCCATTTCATTTGTAGCGGGGTGGCGGCAAGAATGGATGAAGGCAGCATGTATGATATGTACATGTGTATATATGTATGTCTGTATGTATATGTATGTATAAGTTGAAATGTATAGGAATGTTAAGTGCGTGTGTGGGCTTTATGTATATACATGTGTATGTGGGTGGGTTGGGTCATTCGTCTGTTTCCTTGGGCTACCTCGCTAACGCGGGAGACAGCGACAAAGTATAATAGACATAAATAAACAGTATAAGAGAGAGAGAGAGAGAGAGAGAGAGAGAGAGAGAGAGAGAGAGAGAGAGAGAGAGAGAGAGAGAGAGAGAGAGAGAGAGAGTTCTGTGATTGATTTACAGTCCCAGAGAACGAACACGCGGAGACAAAATAATCCAGATAGATCTAATGACGTGAAGGTCATCAAAGTGAAGGATCATCATCCTGATCTGAGGACTGATTTACTCTACACTGCCAAATGAACGTGATTTTTGTAGCTTAAGATCCTTAAAAGATCCAACTATTACTAGAATTACCATGAATTCCATCTCTAAAACGGATGAGAGTAATAAGTTTGTGGTAGGAAGAGATATATCAGATATCTTGTTAATGAAAGGGCATTTCTCTCATTTCTCTCCTTATCATTTTGATGTGTACTATCGTTTACATGTTACAATAAGTCAAAACCTTATTCTACTCAACATTTTACGTTTTGTAAATATCCTCTTTCTTATTCCATAATGTTTAGTAACAGTTTGAAATATCTACCTGAAATTGTAGTCTAAAGTGCTAGAGAATATGGAACCAGGGTCGGTAGGGTCTATGGAACTAGAATCACCAGTAGATAATGTAGAGATGGAATCACCAGTAGATAATGTAGAGATGGAATCACCAGTAGATGATGTAGAGATGGAATCACCAGTAGATAATATAGAGATGGAATCACCAGCAGATAATGTAAAGATGGAATCACCAGTAGATAATGTAGAGATGGAATCACCAGTAGATAATGTAGAGATGGAATCATCAGAAGAGACTGTGGAAGCGGAAGCACCAACAGAAAATGTAAAGAGGGAATCTTCATTAGAAAAAATAGAGACGGAAGCAATGGTAGAGAGAGAAGGGATGGAAACACCGGTAGATAATAAGAGACGGAGGCACCAGAAACGGGGTAAGTGAGAGGCTGAAGGGGTGTGTGTGCCCTCATCAATATTCTGGTCAGGAATTGTGGTAAAAGACCTCGAGAAGTGAGGTGTGTGGGAGTCTTGAGCTGATGTTGTGTGGCCTGGAAACAATATTGTCAACATTGCAGGTAAACACATCTTGTTTCCTCGCGCTTTACCTTGATTGTACCTCCTGGGTACATGTGCTAGTAGGTTAGCATGAGACCTTGGCGTATTAAACGATGCCTGTCTTAATGTATACAGAAGATATTGTCCGTTGATGAATGATATATCTGATATATCCTAGTAAAATTAACGACATATATATATATATATATATATATATATATATATATATATATATATATATATATATATATATATATATATATATATATATATTTATTTATTATTTATTCATTTATTTATTCATTTATTTTGCTTTGTCGCTGTCTCCCGCGTTTGCGAGGTAGCGCAAGGAAACAGACGAAAGAAATGGCCCAACCCACCCCCATACACATGTATATACACACACGTCCACACACGCAAATATACATACCCATACATCTCAATGTACACATATATATACACACACAGACATATACATATATACACATGCACACAATTCACACTGTCTGCCTTTATTCATTCCCATCGCCATCTCGCCACACATGGAATAACATCCCCCTCCCCCCTCATGTGTGCGAGGTAGCGCTGGGAAAAGACAACAAAGGCCCCATTCGTTCACACTCAGTCTCTAGCTGTCATGCAATAATGCCCGAAAACACAACTCCCTTTCCACATCCAGGCCCCACAGAACTTTCCATGGTTTACCCCAGACGCTTCACATGCCCTGATTCAATCCATTGACAGCACGTCGACCCCGGTATACCACATCGATCCAATTTACTCTATTCCTTGACCGCCTTTCACCCTCCTGCGTGTTCAGGCCCCGATCACTCAAAATCTTTTTCACTCCATCTTTCCACCTCCAATTTGGTCTCCCACTTCTCCTCGTTCCCTCCACCTCCGACACATATATCCTCTTGGTCAATCATTCCTCACTCATTCTCTCCATGTGCCCAAACCATTTCAAAACACCCTCTTCTGCTCTCTCAACCACGCTCTTTTTATTTCCACACATCTCTCTTACCCTTACGTTACTTACTCGATCAAAACACCTCACACCACACATTGTCCTCAAACATCTCATTTCCAGCACATCCATCCTCCTGCGCACAACTCTATCCATAGCCCACGCCTCGCAACCATACAACATTGTTGGAACCACTATTCCTTCAAACATACCCATTTTTGCTTTCCGAGATAATGTTCTCGACTTCCACACATTCTTCAAGGCTCCCAGGATTTTCGCCCCCTCCCCCACCCTATGATCCACTTCCGCTTCCATGGTTCCATCCGCTGCCAGATCCACTCCCAGATATCTAAAACACTTTACTTCCTCCAGTTTTTCTCCATTCAAACTCACCTCCCAATTGACTTGACCCTCAACCCTACTGTACCTAATTACCTTGCTCTTATTCACATTTACTCTTAACTTTCTTCTTTCATACACTTTACCAAACTCAGTCACCAGCTTCTGCAGTTTCTCACATGAATCAGCCACCAGCGCTGTATCATCAGCGAACAACAACTGACTCACTTCCCAAGCTCTCTCATCCCCAACAGACTTCATACTTGCCCCTCTTTCCAAAACTCTTGCAGTCACCTCCCTAACAACCCCATCCATAAACAAATTAAACAACCATGGAGACATCACACACCCCTGCCGCAAACCTACATTCACTGCGAACCAATCACTTTCCTCTCTTCCTACACGTACACATGCCTTACATCCTCGATAAAAACTTTTCACTGCTTCTAACAACTTGCCTCCCACACCATATATTCTTAATACCTTCCACAGAGCATCTCTATCAACTCTATCATATGCCTTCTCCAGATCCATAAATGCTACATACAAATCCATTTGCTTTTCTAAGTATTTCTATATATATATATATATATATATATATATATATATATATATATATATATATATATATATATATATATATATATATATATATATATATATTGGCTAACAAAAAGAAATATGTAAATGAGATGCTGACGTCACCCGAACACGCTCCAAACTTAACTATGATTGGCTGGAGGTTACCTACCAACCATCACTCCTCTAAATTCTGACTGGTTGAAAACAAGAAATATGTAAATGAGATGCTGACGTCACAGTTGAGATGTGATTGGCCAGTGGTTTCCTAGAAGCTGTTACGGCCTAAGCCACGGACATGTACTTGTTTTATAATATGGAACCTGTGCAATATAATATAATCTAATACATACAGAACTACACAATTTTGTAACTGTACTATATATATATATATATATATATATATATATATATATATATATATATATATATATATATATATATATATATATATATATATATATATATATATTTATATATATATATATATATATATATATATATATATATATATATATATATATATATATATATATTTATATATATGAGAGAGAGAGAGAGAGAGAGAGAGAGAGAGAGAGAGAGAGAGAAGATAGTAAGTGGAGCGGAAGATAACACCAGAAGACCTACTCACCCATCCAGGTGCTGTTGGTGATGATCTGCAGAATCCTGGCGGGGTCCATGTCGGTGGTGGGAGCCACAGTGTACACAAGCTTCTCTGGTGGTTTATGGAATGTCCTGGTTTACCGTATCTGTCTGTAGTGTGGCACACCAGACACGCTTTATCATAGCTTCTCGACTGGTTCACGACAACTGCTTGTGACTTTTCTGATGAAATTATATCTGTTTTGTGTTGGACTTTGCTTACGTTATAACCTTTGCGTTGGCTTTCATTTGTTCCCTTAATTTTGGCTTTGTTCCTATGGTTTAGTTTATAATACCTCGCTCTGGATAAGAATCGTCTTCACTGTACACTAGAGGTAGAGTCATCCTCACCTCACACTCCAACGTGCAAGTTGGACAACACGGACTCAGAAGGGAATTATTTGTAATTCACACTTTTATATAGGGGATAGGGGAGAAAGAATACTTCCCACGCATTCCTCACGTGTCGTAGAAGGCGACTAAAGGGGACGGGAGCAGGGGGCTGGAAACCCTCCCCTCCTTGTATTTTAACTTTCTAAAAGGGGAAACAGAAGAAGGAGTCACGCGAGGAGTGCTCATCCTCCTCGAAGGCTCAGATTGGGGTGTCTAAATGTGTGTGGATGTAACCAAAATATGAAAAAAAAAGGAGAGATAGGCAGATTGTTTAAGGAAAGGAACCTGGATGTTTTGGCTCTGAGTGAAACGAAGCTCAAGGGTAAAGGGGAAGAGTGGTTTGAGAATATCTTGGGAGTAAAGTCAGGGGTTAGTGAGAGGACAAGAGCAAGGGAAGGAGTAGCACTACTCATGAAACAGGAGTGGTGGCAGTATGTAATAGAGTGTTGGAAAGTAAACTCTAGATTGATATGGGTAAAAGTGAAAGTAGATGGAGAGAGATGGGTGATTATTGGTGCATATGCACCTGGGCATGAGAAGAAAGATCATGAGATGCAAGCGTTTTGAAAGCAGCTGAGTGAGTGTGTTAGTAGTTTTGATGCAAGAGAACGGGTTATAGTGATGGGTGGTTTGAATGCAAAGGTAAGTAATGTGGCAGTTTAGGGAATAATTGGTGTACATGGGGTGTCAGTGTTGTAAATGGAAATGGTGAAGAGCTTGTAGATTTATGTGCTGAAAAAAGACTGGTGATTGGGAATACCTGGTTTAAAAAGAGAGATATACATAACTATACGTATGTAAGTAGGAGAGATGGCCAGAGAGCGTTATCGGATTAAGTGTTAATTGATAGGTCAGCGAAAGAGAGACTTTTGGGTGTTAATGTGCTGAGAGGTGCAACTGGAGGGATGTCTGATCATTATCTTGTGGAGGCGAACGTGAAGATTTGTAGAGGTTTTCAGAAAAGAAGAGAGAATGTTGGGGTGAAGAGAGTGGTGAGAGTAAGTGAGCTTGGGAAGGAGACTTGTGTGAGGAAGTACCAGAAGAGACTGAGTACAGAATGGAAAAAGGTGAGAACAAAGGACGTAAGGGGAGTGGGGGAGGAATGGGATGTATTTAGGGAAGCAGTGATGGCTTGCGCAAAAGATGCTTGTGGCATGAGAAGCGTGGGAGGTGGGCAGATTAGAAAGGGTAGTGAGTGGTGGGATGAAGAAGTAAGATTATTAGTGAAAGAGAAGAGAGAGGCATTTGGACGATTTTTGCAGGGAAATAATGCAAATGACTGGGAGATGTATAAAAGAAAGAGGCAGGAGGTCAAGAGAAAGTTGCAAGAGGTGAAAAAGAGGGCAAATGAGAGTTGGGGTGAGAGAGTATCATTAAATTTTAGGAAGAATAAAAAGATGTTTTGGAAGGAGGTAAATAAAGTGCGCATGACAAAGGAACAAATGGGGACTTCAGTGAAGGGGACTAATGGGGAGGTGATAACAAGTAGTGATGATGTGAGAAGGAGATGGAGTGAGTATTTTGAAGGTTTGTTGAAGGTGTTTGATGATAGAGTGGCAGATATAGGGTGTTTTGGTCGAGGTGGTGTGCAAAGTGAGAGGGTTAGGGAAAATGATTTGGTAAACAGAGAAGAGGTAGTAAAAGCTTTGCGGAAGATTAAAGCAGCAAGGCAGCGGGTTTGGATGGTATTGCAGTGGAATTTATTGAAAAAGGGGGTGACTGTATTGTTGACTGGTGGTAAGGTTATTTATTGTATGTATGACTCATGGTGAGGTGCACGAAGATTGGAGGAATGCTTGCACAGTGCCATTATACAAAGGCAAACGGAATAAAAATGAGTGCTCAAATTACAAAGGTATAAGTTTGTTGAGTATTCCTGGGAAATTATATGGGAGGGTATTGATTGAGAGGGTCAAGGCATGTACAGAGCATCAGATTGGGGAAGAGCAGTGTGGTTTCAGAAGTGGTAGAGGATGTGTGGATCACGTGTTTGCTTTGAAAAATGTATGTGAGAAATACTCAGAAAAGCAAATGGATTTGTATGTAGCATTTATGGATCTGGAGAAGGCATATGATAGAGTTGATAGAGATGCTCTGTAGAAGGTATTAAGTATATATGTTGTGGGGGGAAAGTTGTTAGAAGCAGTGAAAAGTTTTTATCGAGGATGTACCTGTAGGAAGAGAGGAAAGTGATTGGTTCTCAGTGAATGCTGGTTTGCGGCAGGGGTGTGTGATGTCTCCATGGTTGTTTAATTTGTTTATGGATGGGGTTTATAGGGAGGTGAATGCAAGAGTTTTGGAAAGAGGAGCAAGTATGCAGTCTGTTGTGGATGAGAGAGCTTGGGAAGTGATTCAATTATTGTTCGCTGATGATACAGTGTTGGTGGCTGATTCGTGTGAGAAACTGCAGAGGCTGGTGACTGAGTTTGGTAAAGTGTGAAAGAAGAAAGCTGAGAGTAAATGTGAATGAGAGTAAGGTTATTAGGTACAGTAGGGTTGAGGGACAGGTCAATTGGGAGGTAAGTTTGAATGGAGAAAAACTGGAGGAAGTGAAGTGTTTTAGATATCTGGGAGTGGATTTGGCAGCGGATGGAACCATGGAAACGGAAGTAAATCATAGGGTGGAGGAGGGGGCGAAAGTTCTGGGAGCCTTGAAGAATGTGTGGAAGTCGAGAACATTATCTCGGAGAGGTTAGGTTAGGTTAGGTTAGGTAAGGTTAGGTTTTACCCGTTGCTCACCATAGTGAGACGAAGGGTATTCGAGTACTTAGTATTTCGAATAGTTGTTTCCTATTATACAGTCCCTTAGCCTAGCGGTTAGCATGCCTGCCTCTTGCACAAGGGGTCCCAGGTTCGATCCTGGCTGATGGAGCTTTGTATGTTCTATGAAGGTGCGCGTTCATATACACTTTATTCGTATTCATATAATTTCGCGTTGTACAGTCAGGTTCGGTAAAACGCTTTCAGCTGGCTATGTGTTCTGTTCGGAAACAACCGATAGACCCCGTTGCTCAGCATAGTGAGACGAAGGGTATTCGAGTACTTAGTATTTCGAATAGTTGTTTCCTATTATACAGTCCCTTAGCCTAGCGGTTAGCATGCCTGCCTCTTGCACAAGGGGTCCCAGGTTCGATCCTGGCTGATGGAGCTTTGTATGTTCTATGAAGGTGCGCGTTCATATACACTTTATTCGTATTCATACAACTCCGCGTTGTACAGTCAGGTTCGGTAAAACGCTCTCAGCTGGCTATGTGTTCTGTTCGGAAACAACCGATAGACCCCGTTGCTCAGCATAGTGAGACGAAGGGTATTCGAGTACTTAGTATTTCGAATAGTTGTTTCCTATTATACAGTCCCTTAGCCTAGCGGTTAGCATGCCTGCCTCTTGCACAAGGGGTCCCAGGTTCGATCCTGGCTGATGGAGCTTTGTATGTTCTATGAAGGTGCGCGTTCATATACACTTTATTCGTATATATATATATATATTTATTTATTCTATTATACTTTGTCGCTGTCTTCCGCGTTAGCGAGGTAGTGCAAGGAAACAGACAAAAGAATGGCCCAACCCATCCACATACACATGTATATACATAAACGCCCACACAAGTACATATACATAACTATACATTTTAACGTATAAAAACACAGACATGTACATATATATACATGCACATATTCATACACGCTGCCTTCATCCATTTACGCCGCCACCCCGCCACAAATGAAATGACACACACTTTCACACATTTTCACCCTCCCTCCGTGTAGGAAACACACGGCAGAGAACAGGTAGCAAGAGACGAACGCCTGAAGCATTAGAATATACATACACTGTAGCAGGCCGGGAGGCGTAGTCATGTGAGTGGATGAATGAATGTAAGTCTCTTTCATAATGGCGTATTATCTTTAAATTCCAGGTTCTATCAGTTCATTAAATATAATTGATAGTTCTCGACTTAAATGAACACAGAGATGAAAACTGAAGTTGTAGTAGTATTCGTTAATTATACAAAGTTTCTTTTATTACAACATAAACGTTAAAGAATCGATGTTCTTGTTTATATATAAAATCATCCCATGTGAGCCACGTCACAAGACGAAATCTCATGATTATACTCAGACCAACGAGACGAAGACTCGACTCCGAACTCTTTAGATTCTAATGAGAAACTTTTGATATGCGTACGTTTTTGACTAACATATACCTGATCATAATTCTGGGCAAGTTACTATATACTTCACTATTATCCATCGTGGATACAGTTTATTAATATCCATCGTGAAAACTGTTTATCATCGTGGAAACAGTTTATTGATATCCATCGTTTACTGAATTTATTGAAATTCTTAATGGAAACATCTTAATCTGTCATTATCTTCATAACCTGGAGAGGCATGTGTGCCAGGTAGGTTGTTTACCGACTAATGAAGGGACAGAATTATGTATGGTCTGAGGAGCTGTGATTACTTGATAACGTTACAACGTGAGGACGTCTGCCAGAGCCCTAAGTTTCATCAGTTATATACCGCAGAACAACCCTCTCTCTCTCTCTCTCTCTCTCTCTCTCTCTCTCTCTCTCTCTCTCTCTCTCTCTCTCTCTCTCTCTCAACGGTGACATTACATCCAAGAGATGTATAATCTAAACTTGGAAAGATCAAATGTCGTAATAGATACTTCATAATGTTCCTGTTATACAGCAACTTAGTAAAAAAAAAAAAAAATTGGTATGATTGGTCTCTAAACTTTCCCCACGGTCTACTGAACTGCAATAAGCACAGCATCTCGGCTGAGCCCAAGGCTCTATAATGCCCCTATTTTTCGTCTAATTTTCGAATTTCCTCTTGATCACCACACTCCGAAGATCCCTCCAGTAAAACCTTCGCCAAGTTGTTAAGTTCCTAAACCCGTTTCTCCAGCCAGTAGTTTGGCCGTTAAAGAAACATATTCAACCCCCCCCCCCCCTCTCTCTCTCTCTCTCTCTCCCCTTATGCCTTCTTGGGTGAGTCCTTGGCGTCAGGCGTCGCTCCTCCGCTAGGTGAGAACAGACACGTCATATATTCTTAAGAGAGAGAGAGAGAGAGAGAGAGAGAGAGAGAGAGAGAGAGAGAGAGAGAGAGAGAGAGAGAGTATCTATGAGTATCATGTTTCAGATTGTTTGCTGTTAAAACTCAAACTGCTTCTCGTTCCAAAGCTTCATTTCTAATGAAGTGCAAATTCCGACCAAGACGGTCGCTTCTCGCAGACTGTGAGAGCTCTTACCGCAGTTTTACAACTGCCTATTGTTATAAACCTTCTGATATATTGTTGTTCACCTTAGCTAGGAAAATTAGCATGAAATGTTGACTGACTTATCTTGTTTTCATCGACTTCAGATAGTTGACCATGGTCATTTCCCTTTCAGTTTGATTTCTTAGCCCGTAGATAATGTTAAGTCCATTGAGCCAGACTTTCAGTACAGCGGTGTTCCTTGAGAACGACAAACACCCTTGAGTGTGACGATACGACCTTTGGGTATGATTGTGTGGTCTTTGACCTGATCCTTAAAGGTCATGCTTTTGTGCTTAATGGTCGTAACATCATAAACAAGGGGCATACCGTCAAGCATGGGGTTAAGGTTTTTTGTTTCTCAGACCTCAAGAGGTACGCGACTTCCAATGCCTTACGTCCGTATGGCTCAGGTTACCTACGTACAGCGACTTCCAAATTTCCATATCGGCCTCCTCACCTCCTCCTCCTCCTAATCCTTGTTCTTCAGATAGTCTGGCTTTCGCGACATTTAACATTACCATCCTTCAAGATGTCCCCTCTAAATTTTCTTACTTGGCTTTAAAACTATCGTATCTTTATCCTCTCGTGACGTTGTAGAAAGAACTATATAGCTGTCTTCGAAGTGGAACAGGTACAGCCTTTTTCAGACCCATGGTGGCTCTGCCATATAAAAGACGACGTGCTGTGTCGTCGAAGACATCCAGCGCTCTCTTTTTCTTGAGTAACCTGAACAGCGACCTATGTAGCTGGGTTCATAACAAGATGTGATTCTAAACCGTCGTTAATGTCAGGTTATGTTTATCTACCTACTAAAGATACCAACAAATCCTTCTGTCTTAACCTTCAGATATGTCTATTTGTTTAATATAAAAAAGATCTACAAAGTTGCTTTAGCCTGTCTCTATTATACAGAACGGGAACCATTACTGTTCTCCAGCAATAACCTCTTAATAGAACATCAGATCATCTATTAGCTGGATTGTCCAAGTAGACTACCAGACAACTGAGTTGGCTGCATCTCTGTCAGAAAACCTAGCCCAGTGCTGCAGGAAGCGAGGCTGCAGGGAACCACTCAACAGACACTTCACCCACACGATAGAGAGACGTGGTGGCCTCTGATCTTGCTAAACACCATTATTGACCGAGCGGGCCTATAGAGGAGAGGTGTTGTGGTGTGCATAAAGAACGCTGACTGAGAAAGGGAAACTATGGACGTATGATGCCCGGGGAGAGGAACAAATAACATGTAACTTCCTCTTTGTCTGTAGCTATGTGTTTTGCTTGCTTGCTGGTGTGTGTGTGTGTGTGTGTGTGAGTGTGTGTGTGTGTGTGTGTGTGTGTGTGCCAAGGTATGTGCGCGTCAGTTGAAAACGGATCCGCGCAGGTCTCTACTTATACAGTTCTAACGCCGCCGCACGCCTCCCTACACAGTTCGTGGGTCGCTGCACGCCTACTCTCACAGCTCATGGGTCGCCACACGCCTTCCAGGCTTCTCACAGACCAACAGCAACCAAAGGGGCTCCAACAATTTCTGATGACACGTAGCCATAGATGAGGGTTGGGTCTTGGCTTATCCAGACATCTAAAACCATTGTACATATCCAGACTATATGATCATTTCGGAAAGAAATCCACTCGTTTAAAGACGTAATACTTTTTCTGAGAGTCGTGGATGAAATTAGTTATGTATTTGAAAAGACAGATTCATTACTGAGTAAAACCATTGGAACATATAAGTGCCACATTTTCCATGAAAATTAGGATGCTTAAAAAGAACATCTGAACCATTGGAAATAAATAATTCCTTATTATATCCTGCTCCAACTCTCATGCTGCGCTCAGCGTCCCTGATATCCAGCTCCAACTATCACGCTGCGCTCCGCGTCCCTGATATCCTGCTCCAACTCTCACGCTGTGCTCCGCGTCCCTGATATCCTGCTCCAACTCTCATGCTGCGCTCAGCGTCCCTGATATCCTGCTCCAACTCTCACGTTGCGCTCCGCGTCCCTGATATCCTGCTCCAACTCTCACGTTGCGCTCCGCGTCCCTGATATCCTGCTCCAACTCTCATGCTGCGCTCAGCGTCCCTGATATCCAGCTCCAACTCTCACGTTGCGCTCCGCGTCCCTGATATCCTGCTCCAACTCTCATGCTGCGCTCAGCGTCCCTGATATCCTGCTCCAACTCTCATGCTGCGCTCAGCGTCCCTGATATCCAGCTCCAACTATCACGCTGCGCTCCGCGTCCCTGATATCCTGCTCCAACTCTCACGCTGTGCTCCGCGTCCCTGATATCCTGCTCCAACTCTCATGCTGCGCTCAGCGTCCCTGATATCCAGCTCCAACTATCACGCTGCGCTCCGCGTCCCTGATATCCTGCTCCAACTCTCACGCTGTGCTCCGCGTCCCTGATATCCTGCTCCAACTCTCATGCTGCGCTCAGCGTCCCTGATATCCTGCTCCAACTCTCATGCTGCGCTCAGCGTCCCTGATATCCTGCTCCAACTCTCACGCTGTGCTCCGCGTCCCTGATATCCAGCTCCAACTCTCACGCTGTGCTCCGCGTCCCTGATATCCTGCTCCAACTCTCATGCTGCGCTCAGCGTCCCTGATATCCAGCTCCAACTCTCACGCTGTGCTCCGCGTCCCTGATATCCAGCTCCAACTCTCACGCTGTGCTCCGCGTCCCTGATATCCAGCTCCAACTCTCACGCTGTGCTCCGCGTCCCTGATATCCAGCTCCAACTCTCACGTTGCGCTCCGCGTCCCTGATATCCTGCTCCAACTCTCATGCTGCGCTCAGCGTCCCTGATATCCAGCTCCAACTATCACGCTGCGCTCCGCGTCCCTGATATCCAGCTCCAACTCTCACGTTGCGCTCCGCGTCCCTGATATCCAGCTCCAACTCTCACGCTGTGCTCCGCGTCCCTGATATCCAGCTCCAACTCTCACGTTGCGCTCCGCGTCCCTGATATCCTGCTCCAACTCTCATGCTGCGCTCAGCGTCCCTGATATCCAGCTCCAACTCTCACGCTGTGCTCCGCGTCCCTGATATCCTGCTCCAACTCTCATGCTGCGCTCAGCGTCCCTGATATCCTGCTCCAACTCTCATGCTGCGCTCAGCGTCCCTGATATCCAGCTCCAACTATCACGCTGCGCTCCGCGTCCCTGATATCCAGCTCCAACTATCACGCTGCGCTCCGCGTCCCTGATATCCTGCTCCAACTCTCACGCTGTGCTCCGCGTCCCTGATATCCTGCTCCAACTCTCACGCTGTGCTCCGCGTCCCTGATATCCTGCTCCAACTCTCATGCTGCGCTCAGCGTCCCTGATATCCTGCTCCAACTCTCATGCTGCGCTCAGCGTCCCTGATATCCAGCTCCAACTCTCACGCTGTGCTCCGCGTCCCTGATATCCTGCTCCAACTCTCACGTTGCGCTCCGCGTCCCTGATATCCAGCTCCAACTCTCACGCTGTGCTCCGCGTCCCTGATATCCAGCTCCAACTCTCACGTTGCGCTCCGCGTCCCTGATATCCTGCTCCAACTCTCATGCTGCGCTCAGCGTCCCTGATATCCTGCTCCAACTCTCACGTTGCGCTCCGCGTCCCTGATATCCAGCTCCAACTATCACGCTGCGCTCCGCGTCCCTGATATCCTGCTCCAACTCTCATGCTGCGCTCAGCGTCCCTGATATCCTGCTCCAACTCTCATGCTGCGCTCAGCGTCCCTGATATCCAGCTCCAACTCTCACGCTGTGCTCCGCGTCCCTGATATCCTGCTCCAACTCTCATGCTGCGCTCAGCGTCCCTGATATCCTGCTCCAACTCTCATGCTGCGCTCAGCGTCCCTGATATCCTGCTCCAACTCTCACGTTGCGCTCCGCGTCCCTGATATCCTGCTCCAACTCTCACGTTGCGCTCCGCGTCCCTGATATCCTGCTCCAACTCTCACGCTGTGCTCCGCGTCCCTGATATCCTGCTCCAACTCTCACGCTGTGCTCCGCGTCCCTGATATCCTGCTCCAACTCTCATGCTGCGCTCAGCGTCCCTGATATCCTGCTCCAACTCTCACGCTGTGCTCCGCGTCCCTGATATCCAGCTCCAACTCTCACGTTGCGCTCCGCGTCCCTGATATCCTGCTCCAACTCTCATGCTGCGCTCAGCGTCCCTGATATCCTGCTCCAACTCTCATGCTGCGCTCAGCGTCCCTGATATCCTGCTCCAACTCTCATGCTGCGCTCAGCGTCCCTGATATCCAGCTCCAACTCTCACGTTGCGCTCCGCGTCCCTGATATCCAGCTCCAACTCTCACGCTGTGCTCCGCGTCCCTGATATCCTGCTCCAACTCTCACGCTGTGCTCCGCGTCCCTGATATCCTGCTCCAACTCTCATGCTGCGCTCAGCGTCCCTGATATCCAGCTCCAACTCTCACGCTGTGCTCCGCGTCCCTGATATCCTGCTCCAACTCTCACGTTGCGCTCCGCGTCCCTGATATCCTGCTCCAACTCTCATGCTGCGCTCAGCGTCCCTGATATCCAGCTCCAACTATCACGCTGCGCTCCGCGTCCCTGATATCCTGCTCCAACTCTCATGCTGCGCTCAGCGTCCCTGATATCCTGCTCCAACTCTCACGTTGCGCTCCGCGTCCCTGATATCCTGCTCCAACTCTCATGCTGCGCTCAGCGTCCCTGATATCCTGCTCCAACTCTCACGTTGCGCTCCGCGTCCCTGATATCCAGCTCCAACTATCACGCTGCGCTCCGCGTCCCTGATATCCAGCTCCAACTCTCACGCTGTGCTCCGCGTCCCTGATATCCAGCTCCAACTCTCACGCTGTGCTCCGCGTCCCTGATATCCAGCTCCAACTCTCACGTTGCGCTCCGCGTCCCTGATATCCTGCTCCAACTCTCATGCTGCGCTCAGCGTCCCTGATATCCTGCTCCAACTCTCACGCTGTGCTCCGCGTCCCTGATATCCAGCTCCAACTCTCACGTTGCGCTCCGCGTCCCTGATATCCAGCTCCAACTATCACGCTGCGCTCCGCGTCCCTGATATCCTGCTCCAACTCTCATGCTGCGCTCAGCGTCCCTGATATCCAGCTCCAACTCTCACGTTGCGCTCCGCGTCCCTGATATCCAGCTCCAACTCTCACGCTGTGCTCCGCGTCCCTGATATCCAGCTCCAACTATCACGCTGCGCTCCGCGTCCCTGATATCCAGCTCCAACTCTCACGTTGCGCTCCGCGTCCCTGATATCCTGCTCCAACTCTCATGCTGCGCTCAGCGTCCCTGATATCCAGCTCCAACTCTCACGTTGCGCTCCGCGTCCCTGATATCCTGCTCCAACTCTCACGTTGCGCTCCGCGTCCCTGATATCCTGCTCCAACTCTCATGCTGCGCTCAGCGTCCCTGATATCCTGCTCCAACTCTCACGCTGTGCTCCGCGTCCCTGATATCCTGCTCCAACTCTCACGCTGTGCTCCGCGTCCCTGATATCCTGCTCCAACTCTCATGCTGCGCTCAGCGTCCCTGATATCCTGCTCCAACTCTCACGCTGTGCTCCGCGTCCCTGATATCCAGCTCCAACTCTCACGTTGCGCTCCGCGTCCCTGATATCCAGCTCCAACTATCACGCTGCGCTCCGCGTCCCTGATATCCAGCTCCAACTCTCACGTTGCGCTCCGCGTCCCTGATATCCAGCTCCAACTCTCACGCTGTGCTCCGCGTCCCTGATATCCAGCTCCAACTCTCACGCTGTGCTCCGCGTCCCTGATATCCAGCTCCAACTCTCACGCTGTGCTCCGCGTCCCTGATATCCTGCTCCAACTCTCATGCTGCGCTCAGCGTCCCTGATATCCTGCTCCAACTCTCATGCTGCGCTCAGCGTCCCTGATATCCTGCTCCAACTCTCATGCTGCGCTCAGCGTCCCTGATATCCTGCTCCAACTCTCATGCTGCGCTCAGCGTCCCTGATATCCAGCTCCAACTCTCACGTTGCGCTCCGCGTCCCTGATATCCTGCTCCAACTCTCACGCTGTGCTCCGCGTCCCTGATATCCTGCTCCAACTCTCACGTTGCGCTCCGCGTCCCTGATATCCTGCTCCAACTCTCACGTTGCGCTCCGCGTCCCTGATATCCTGCTCCAACTCTCATGCTGCGCTCAGCGTCCCTGATATCCTGCTCCAACTCTCATGCTGCGCTCAGCGTCCCTGATATCCTGCTCCAACTCTCACGCTGTGCTCCGCGTCCCTGATATCCAGCTCCAACTATCACGCTGCGCTCCGCGTCCCTGATATCCTGCTCCAACTCTCATGCTGCGCTCAGCGTCCCTGATATCCTGCTCCAACTCTCATGCTGCGCTCAGCGTCCCTGATATCCTGCTCCAACTCTCACGCTGTGCTCCGCGTCCCTGATATCCTGCTCCAACTCTCATGCTGCGCTCAGCGTCCCTGATATCCTGCTCCAACTCTCATGCTGCGCTCAGCGTCCCTGATATCCAGCTCCAACTCTCACGTTGCGCTCCGCGTCCCTGATATCCTGCTCCAACTCTCACGTTGCGCTCCGCGTCCCTGATATCCTGCTCCAACTCTCACGTTGCGCTCCGCGTCCCTGATATCCAGCTCCAACTCTCACGTTGCGCTCCGCGTCCCTGATATCCAGCTCCAACTCTCACGCTGTGCTCCGCGTCCCTGATATCCAGCTCCAACTCTCACGTTGCGCTCCGCGTCCCTGATATCCAGCTCCAACTCTCACGTTGCGCTCCGCGTCCCTGATATCCAGCTCCAACTCTCACGCTGTGCTCCGCGTCCCTGATATCCTGCTCCAACTCTCATGCTGCGCTCAGCGTCCCTGATATCCAGCTCCAACTATCACGCTGCGCTCCGCGTCCCTGATATCCTGCTCCAACTCTCACGTTGCGCTCCGCGTCCCTGATATCCTGCTCCAACTCTCATGCTGCGCTCAGCGTCCCTGATATCCTGCTCCAACTCTCATGCTGCGCTCAGCGTCCCTGATATCCAGCTCCAACTCTCACGTTGCGCTCCGCGTCCCTGATATCCTGCTCCAACTCTCACGTTGCGCTCCGCGTCCCTGATATCCTGCTCCAACTCTCATGCTGCGCTCAGCGTCCCTGATATCCAGCTCCAACTATCACGCTGCGCTCCGCGTCCCTGATATCCAGCTCCAACTCTCACGTTGCGCTCCGCGTCCCTGATATCCAGCTCCAACTCTCACGTTGCGCTCCGCGTCCCTGATATCCAGCTCCAACTCTCACGCTGTGCTCCGCGTCCCTGATATCCAGCTCCAACTCTCACGCTGTGCTCCGCGTCCCTGATATCCTGCTCCAACTCTCACGCTGTGCTCCGCGTCCCTGATATCCTGCTCCAACTCTCACGTTGCGCTCCGCGTCCCTGATATCCAGCTCCAACTCTCACGTTGCGCTCCGCGTCCCTGATATCCTGCTCCAACTCTCATGCTGCGCTCAGCGTCCCTGATATCCTGCTCCAACTCTCATGCTGCGCTCAGCGTCCCTGATATCCTGCTCCAACTCTCACGTTGCGCTCCGCGTCCCTGATATCCTGCTCCACCTTTCACGCTGCGCCCCGTGTCCCTGATATCCTGCTCCAACTCTCATGCTGCGCTCAGCGTCCCTGATATCCAGCTCCAACTATCACGCTGCGCTCCGCGTCCCTGATATCCTGCTCCAACTCTCATGCTGCGCTCAGCGTCCCTGATATCCAGCTCCAACTCTCACGCTGTGCTCCGCGTCCCTGATATCCTGCTCCAACTCTCACGTTGCGCTCCGCGTCCCTCAAGACCTGTACCACTTCTCACTATGAGTTACTTGTCCCTCAGGTCATGCACCACTTCTCACGCTGAGTTCCGCGTTCCTGAGATCTGTTGCTACAACCTTTAACCATCTTCTTGGCCAACCTGACTCCTCCTCCTCCCACGCACCTCCGTCCTCAACACCCTCCCGGGCCCTCCTCCCACGCACCTCCGCTCTTTCAGGTTCATCTGCTGTCTCCCATTCTCTCTACATGTCCAAACCATTTCAAAATCCATGTCTGTCTTAGTTGCAGACTAAATGACGACAAAATTATTCTATCTGATGCTTAACATTCTTTTCAGAAATCTCATATGTCTCTCTCGCCATCAGTCATGTTATTGCTCATTAGCTGTGTTGTTAGCATGGCAGCAAATTAGGTTAATGACAAATAACAATGAAGACCTGATGATTTTCATACCACTGCGTTTTCCGCTCACTTTTGCTAAAGTAGTATCAAGAGAAAGTAACTAGAAAACCTCGGCAATAAGAATTTAAGAGATGTCGTCTGACAACACCTTTGCGATGTGTCTCCCCGCTCCATAATGCATGCGATATCAACGTGAAATTTGAAGACAAAGGGATCGTGCACGTTCCATCATGAGAACGTTAAATATTAATGACTACTGAGCAAACCCACGTTAACGCACGCTCATCTAATATATATCGCCCACCCCATCCACATTCACCCACGCGTGCTCATGTGTACCCGCATATATATATATATATATATATATATATATATATATATATATACATATATATATATATATATATATATATATATATATATATATATATATATATATATATATATACGAATAAAGTGGATATGAACGCGCACCTTCATAGAACATACAAAGCTCCATCAGCCAGGATCGAACCTGGGACCCCTTGTGCAAGAGGCAGGCATGCTAACCGCTAGGCTAAGGGACTGTATAATAGGAAACAACTATTCGAAATACTAAGTACTCGAATACCCTTCGTCTCACTATGGTGAGCAACGGGGTCTATCGGTTGTTTCCGAACAGAACACATAGCCAGCTGAGAGCGTTTTACCGAACCTGACTGTACAACGCGGAGTTATATGAATACGAATAAAGTGTATATGAACGCGCACCTTCTATATATATATATATATATATTTTATTATACTTTGTCGCTGGTTCAGCGTTAGCGAGGTAGCGCAAGGAAACAGACGAAAGAATGGCCCAACCCACCCAAATACACATGTACATACATACACGTCCACACACGCACATGTACATACCTATACATCTCAACATATACATATATATATACACACATATACATATATACACGTACATAATTCATACTTGCTGACTTTATATATTCCCGTCGCCACCCCGCCACACATGAAATGACAACCCCCTCCCCTCGCATGTGCGTGGGGTAGCGATAGGAAGACAATAAAGGCCACATTCGTTTACACTCAGTCTCTAGCTTTCATGTATAATGCACCGAAACCACAGCTCCCTTTCCACATCTAGGCCCCACAAACCTTTCCATGGTTTACCCCAGATGCTTCACATGCCCTGGTTCAATCCATTGACAGCACGTCGACCCCGGTATACCACATCGTTCCAATTCACTCTATTCCTTGCACATCTTTTATCCTCCTGCATGTTCAAGCCCCGATCGCTCAAAATCTTTTTCACTCCATCTTTCCACCTTTTCTTTTCATATATATGAAAAGAAACAAGGTTACAAAAAATGTAATGTAAGTGCGGAAAGCTTCCATTTCAATAGGGATCATCTTATAATAGAGATTATGATAAATATTAGAAGGTAAAGAACTCTAGTGAAGCGTAGTTTAGAAAAAAACAACAAAACTACTGTCTATCCTCGAGTAACCAATAGCCACACATTAATATGGCTTACCCCGTAATATCTGTAAGAGAGGAAGAACCAAAATCACGGTTTAGTGTATATAGTGAGGTTTAAAGACAGATTTAGAGTCGGTTAACTGTAGAAACGACTGTGTCGAGCATGAACTACGAAGTTATAGAGTCTTTCCAGTTGTAAAAGCTGAACTCCCTTTATAGATGAATATCTCTGTACAAAATAACTACTACTAAGAATCTGCATCATGTAAGAAGGACACTTTTTTCCTTTTTCAAGGAAGAAACAATCAGTCGTGGAATACAATATTTTCACTGTAAATTTAATTTACCTTACGTTAATACTATATATGTCTATTACTGCATCAATATAGATTATACTCTCGCCGTTTTCCGCGTTAGCGAATTAGCTCCACGAACAGATAAAGAAAAACAGCGTTGCTTTAATAAAGGCTGTGTTAGCAAAGAACAAACCTACAGATGATAAAGAGACAGGTGTATATGTGATAACATGCAAGGATTGTCATGATAGAGTATATGTGGGAGAAACGGGAATAGACACTGGTAAACGAATCTATGATTATAAGAGATGTTAGAGCGGAAAACGATAACAGTGCTGTTTTGGTACACATAAGGGACTTTGACCATAATATCGATGTCAACTACTGTGATATTGCTTTTAAATCTTATGATTATGTGAAATGCATAATTGTTAAATCTCTTCTCATGAGTTCTGTGCATAATTCTAATGAATTGGGCAAATTCTCATGTAAGATAATTATATGTAATAATGTTAAGGAATATGTAACAAAATTATGTGTAATAATGTTAAGGAATATGTACAACTGCCCAGGTAACGGGTGAGGTCATGGCAGGGAAGATCTCAGATATACATGTACATAACTTTGTTTATGGATGGGGTTGTTAGGGAGGTGAATGCAAGAGTTTTGGAAAGAGGGGCAAGTATGAAGTCTGTTGTGGATGAGAGAGCTTGGGAAGTGAATCAGTTGTTGTTCGCTGATGATACAGCGCTGGTGGCTGATTCATGTGAGAAACTGCAGAAGCTGGTGACTGAGTTTGGCAAAGTGTGTGAAAGAAGAAAGTTAAGAGTAAATGTGAATAAGAGCAAGGTTATTAGGTACAGTAGGGTTGAGGGTCAAGTCAATTGGGAGGTAAGTTTGAATGGAGAAAAACTGGAGGAAGTAAAGTGTTTTAGATATCTGGGAGTGGATCTGGCAGCGGATGGAACCATGGAAGCGGAAGTGAATCATAGGGTGGGGGAGGGGGCGAAAATCCTGGGAGCCTTGAAGAATGTGTGGAAGTCAAGAACATTATCTCGGAAAGCAAAAATTGGTATGTTTGAAGGAATAGTGGTTCCAACAATGTTATATGGTTGCGAGGCGTGGGCTATGGATAGAGTTGTGCGCAGGAGGGTGGATGTGCTGGAAATGAGATGTTTGAGGACAATGTGTGGTGTGAGGTGGTTTGATCGAGTAAGTAATGTAAGGGTAAGAGAGATGTGTGGAAATAAAAAGAGCGTGGTTGAGAGAGCAGAGGAGGGTGTTTTGAAATGGTTTGGGCACATGGAGAGAATGAGTAAGGAAAGATTGACCAAGATGATATATGTGTCGGAGGTGGAGGGAACGAGAAGTGGGAGACCAAATTGGAGGTGGAAAGATGGAGTGAAAAAGATTTTGTGTGATCGGGGCCTGAACATGCAGGAGGGTGAAAGGAGGGCAAGGAATAGAGTGAATTGGATCGATATGGTATACCGGGGTTGACGTGCTGTCAGTGGATTAAATCAGGGCATGTGAAGCGTCTGGGGTAAACGATGGAAAGCCGTGTAGGTATGTATATTTGCGTGTGTGGACGTGTATGTATATACACGTGTATGGGGGTGGGTTGGGCCATTTCTTTCGTCTGTTTCCTTGCGCTACCTCGCAAACGCGGGAGACAGCGGCAAAAAAAAAAAAAAAATTTCGTTCTCTATTTCTGATGTCATTCCAATTCGTAAAGGCTTCTGAAAACCCGAAACTGTCATGGAATCCAGAAAAAATCGTCTGCGTTGTGTGGTTTTACGTTTAACCATATATATCTATTAATTTATTATACTATATCGCTATCTCCCGCGTCATCGAGATAGCGCAAAGGAATAGACGAAAGAATGGTCCAACCCATCCACACACACATGTATATACATAAACGCCCACACACGCACATATACTTATCTATACATTTCAACGCATACATACATAGACACATACATATATACACATGTACATATTCATACATGCTACCTTCATCCATTCCCGCCTCCACCCCGCCACACATGAAATGGCACCTTCCCCTCCCCCCGCGTACGAGGTAGGGCCAGGAAAAGACAACAAAGGCCACATTCGTTCGCTCAGTCTCTAGCTGTCATGTGTAATATATATATATATATATATATATATATATATATATATATATATATATATATATATATATATATATATATACAAATTATTGCTCAAATTACAGAGGTATAAGTTTGTTGAGTATTCCTGGTAAATTATATGGGAGGGTATTGATTGAGAGGGTGAAGGCATGTACAGAGCATCAGATTGGGGAAGAGCAGTGCGGTTTCAGAAGTGGTAGAGGATGTGTGGATCAGGTGTTTGCTTTGAAGAATGTATGTGAGAAATACTTAGAAAAGCAAATGGATTTGTATGTAGCATTTATGGATCTGGAGAAGGCATATGATAGAGTTGATAGAGATGCTCTGTGGAAGGTATTAAGAATATATGGTGTGGGAGGCAAGTTGTTAGAAGCAGTGAAAAGTTTTTATCGAGGATGTAAGGCATGTGTACGTGTAGGAAGAGAGGAAAGTGATTGGTTCTCAGTGAATGTAGGTTTGCGGCAGGGGTGTGTGATGTCTCCATGGTTGTTTAATTTGTTTATGGATGGGGTTGTTAGGGAGGTAAATGCAAGAGTCCTGGAAAGAGGGGCAAGTATGAAGTCTGTTGGGGATGAGAGAGCTTGGGAAGTGAGTCAGTTGTTGTTCGCTGATGATACAGCGCTGGTGGCTGATTCATGTGAGAAACTGCAGAAGCTGGTGACTGAGTTTGGTAAAGTGTGTGGAAGAAGAAAGTTAAGAGTAAATGTGAATAAGAGCAAGGTTATTAGGTACAGTAGGGTTGAGGGTCAAGTCAATTGGGAGGTGAGTTTGAATGGAGAAAAACTGGAGGAAGTGAAGTGTTTTAGATATCTGGGAGTGGATCTGTCAGCGGATGGAACCATGGAAGCGGAAGTGGATCATAGGGTGGGGGAGGGGGCGAAAATTTTGGGAGCCTTGAAAAATGTGTGGAAGTCGAGAACATTATCTCGGAGAGCAAAAATGGGTATGTTTGAAGGAATAGTGGTTCCAACAATGTTGTATGGTTGCGAGGCGTGGGCTATGGATAGAGTTGTGCGCAGGAGGATGGATGTGCTGGAAATGAGATGTTTGAGGACAATGTGTGGTATGAGGTGGTTTGATCGAGTAAGTAACGTAAGGGTAAGAGAGATGTGTGGAAATAAAAAGAGCGTGGTTGAGAGAGCAGAAGAGGGTGTTTTGAAATGGTTTGGGCACATGGAGAGAATGAGTGAGGAAAGATTGACCAAGAGGATATATGTGTCGGAGGTGGAGGGAACGAGGAGAAGAGGGAGACCAAATTGGAGGTGGAAAGATGGAGTGAAAAAGATTTTGTGTGATCGGGGCCTGAACATGCAGGAGGGTGAAAGGAGGGCAAGGAGTAGAGTGAATTGGAGCGATGTGGTGTACAGGGGTTGACGTGCTGTCAGTGGATTGAATCAAGGCATGTGAAGCGTCTGGGGTAAACCATGGAAAGCTGTGTAGGTATGTATATTTGCGTGTGTGGACGTGTGTATGTACATGTGTATGGGGGGGGGGGGGTTGGGCCATTTCTTTCGTCTGTTTCCTTGCGCTACCTCGCAAACGCGGGAGACAGCGACAAAGTATAAAAAAAAAAAAAAAATATATATTGGCGGAATGCGTGCATAGTGCCATTGTGCAAAGGCAAAGGGGATAAGAGTGAATGCTCAAATTACAGAGGTATAAGTTTGTTGAGTATTCCTGGGAAATTATATGGGAGGGTATTGATTGAGAGGGTCAAGGCATGTACAGAGCATCAGATTGGGGAAGAGCAGTGTGGTTTCAGAAGTGGTAGAGGATGTGTGGATCAGGTGTTTGCTTTGAAGAATGTATGTGAGAAATACTTAGAAAAGCAAATGGATTTGTATGTAGCATTTATGGATCTGGAGAAGGCATATGATAGAGCTGATAGAGATGCTCTGTGGAAGGTATTAAGAATATATGGTGTGGGAGGCAAGTTGTTAGAAGCAGTGAAAAGTTTTTATCGAGGATGTAAGGCATGTGTACGTGTAGGAAGAGAGGAAAGTGATTGGTTCTCAGTGAATGTAGGTTTGCGGCAGGGGTGTGTGATGTCTCCATGGTTGTTTAATTTGTTTATGGATGGGGTTGTTAGGGAGGTAAATGCAAGAGTTTTGGAAAGAGGGGCAAGTATGAAGTCTGTTGGGGATGAGAGAGCTTGGGAAGTGAATCAGTTGTTGTTCGCTGATGATACAGCGCTGGTGGCTGATTCATGTGAGAAACTGCAGAAGCTGGTGACTGAGTTTGGTAAAGTGTGTGAAAGAAGAAATTTAAGAGTAAATGTGAATAAGAGTAAGGTTATTAGGTACAGTAGGGTTGAGGGTCAAGTCAATTGGGAGGTAAGTTTGAATGGAGAAAAACTGGAGGAAGTAAAGTGTTTTAGATATCCGGGAGTGGATCTGGCAGCGGATGGAACCATGGAAGCGGAAGTGGATCATAGGGTGGGGGAGGGGGCGAAAATTCTGGGAGCCTTGAAGAATGTGTGGAAGTCGAGAACATTATCTCGGAGAGCAAAAATGGGTATGTTTGAAGGAATAGTGGTTCCAACAATGTTGTATGGTTGCGAGGCGTGGGCTATGGATAGAGTTGTGCGCAGGAGGATGGATGTGCTGGAAATGAGATGTTTGAGGACAATGTGTGGTGTGAGGTGGTTTGATCGACTAAGTAACGTAAGGGTAAGAGAGATGTGTGGAAATAAAAAGATCGTGGTTGAGAGAGCAGAAGAGGGTGTTTTGAAATGGTTTGGGCACATGGAGAGAATGAGTGAGGAAAGATTGACCAAGAGGATATATGTGTCGGAGGTGAAGGGAACGAGGAGAAATGGGAGACCAAATTGGAGGTGGAAAGATGGAGTGAAAAAGACTTTGTGTGATCGGGGCCTGAACATGCAGGAGGGTGAAAGGAGGGCAGGGAATAGAGTGAATTGGATCGATGTGGTATACCGGGGTTGACGTGCTGTCAGTGGATTGAATCAGGGCGTGTGAAGCGTCTGGGGGTAAACCATGGAAAGCTGTGTAGTAATGTATATTTGCGTGTGTGGACGTATGTATATACATGTGTATGGGGGTGGGGTTGGGCCATTTCTTTCGTCTGTTTCCTTGCGCTACCTCGCAAACGTGGGAGACAGCGACAAAGCAAAAAAAAAAAAAAAAAAAAAAAAAAATATATATATATATATATATATATATATATATATATATATATATATATATATATATATAAACTTACCTTATGGTAGTTAACAACAGTCTAAGTTACTTTGCATAGAACACTGAACTTTCTCAAACTTATTTTTGAAGACATTTATTCCAAGAACTGTTAGTTTACCGAAATTATGTATATAATGGTGAGCCGTATGTTTCGTGTATGAAAATATAATTTCAATAACCAGTTTTCTGAGAGTATTTGATAAACATTTTGCATATCAATACACTATCTTCGTAAAGGTTTTGAAATATGATTATCTTTCCACATCTCTAAAAACATCAGCGTTTAATCGGACAATAAACACTTTTTAAACGCCTCACCGAAGCAGAGAACACAACCGTGTTTTTTTTAGTCATGCACTTCGTCACTAAATGGTCACGATGGCAAGTTTGGCTCACAGGAGCGGTAAGGTATACACTCACACGGTGTGAGGGTCGGACCCAGACTGACGGTTGGCCATGCTGGTCTCACCCTCACACCCGGTCCACTATTGCCAACACAACATAGCACCGTGACCCTTTCCCTATCCTCACTTCCTTTGATCATTAAATTTTATGAAACAGATACCTAAACATGCATAGATTAATTACAGGATGTCAGAGAGATATATCAAGTTCATCATTAATTGTTATCATACATTTCATTTTTTTTGTCTATGGCACGAGGGAGGTTTTGGTGACAGTCGCCCAGAGGGTTGCAACACCGGGTAAACACTGCGCTAGTGTGACCAATCAAATAATTCACAGTGTGTCTCCCGTCCGTCTACGTGAGAGACCCTGGCGCTGGTTTCAACTTCCTTCACTATTCTCCATTCCTCAAATTTTTCATCTCACTAACTCAGCAAAGTGACTCTCGGGAGATTATGCTCTACAGGAAATTCACAAAACCCTCTGATCTGAACTTTCTATAAATACAGTCTGCTTTGTAACCAGCAGAGGAAAGAGGTTCATAATAAGGGGAGTCATTACTGGTTCTGGCTCGGTTATATGGGAAGGTCTAAGTGGGAGAATGATTAACTCTCTCCCTCGCTGTACATAACCATGTGGGGTGGAGAACGTCTTTATCCCTAAGTGGTGTGTTACACTCTGCTATAACCAAGAACCTCGAGAAGTCATAATAATCATTTTCTTCGAAGTTTCCGGTTCTTATACTCAGCTGCTGGAGAAGTCTCTTCACCTGAGGCCGTCATGTGAGGTATTAGTGGTTCCTCTTATTGCACGACAGGAGAGTCACCCTTGCTGACTTGGGATCAGTACAACTCATTGAACCAATACTGGAGATTTTTTGTAGAAATGAGCTGCGTATGATATTGACTTCCATTGCAAACAGCTAGGGTTAAAGGTTTTACAAGACCTGTAGTGGTAGTTCTAATGCACTGCAGGTTGGCCCTTCACACCCAAACCCATCCAGACCTAGCAGGAGAGGAGATGCTAAAGGCAACAGTGAGGAACTTGACAGATACAACCATTTTTCAAGAATCGTCGGCGAAAAAAAGTGCATTTCTTTTCTTGATAGAATGTAAATAATAACAAATTTACAGAAAACTTTTTACTTCGTCAATATTCATCTTAACTTACACATAAAACGTGTTGACATCTTGTGGAATTGTTTAATGTCTTCGAACTTTACCAGTTGACTTCAATGTTTATAATCATTTGTGTTGACACATGACATATTACCATGTAATCATTCTTACATTGGCAGTCACACAATAAATTGTTTATTGCATTATATAACTTTTCACTCATGCTCATCATGATGCCAACTCATAGATGGTTCGAGTGACAAATGTCTTGAATCACGCACATAACTGTATGTTCAAGACTCGTCATGTTAGAAGTTGCACCTCCTTGCTTGACAATTTACATTATCTGCTCTTTACATAGATACATATTTTTCCTTAAACTGTTTTGTTAGTCAAGGCACTGCCTATAAGGCTGCCCATCTCATCAATTTTCCAAAAATTAACGTAGTATGGTACACTCGGATCCTGTTGTGTGCTATGACACTAAATGATCAATGGCTAGTTAATCCGGTTCAGATGCCAGGAAAATGCTATCATATGGATTAAACTAATCTCTGGCAAGTTCTTCTTTTGCGAACAAATCATTCCTTAATGTATCCAAAATTATCTGGTTACAGTTACATACCACACTGAAGCATTCCAGTCTTGTGCAGGTTAAGAAGGACTTTCACATATTATCTTGATGTCCTCAACCAGTACCAAATGATTTACACTTTTTCATTCATATTTCATCTCTCTCTAGTCCAGTGAATGTACGCATAGTTGGGAGGATTGGAGAAATTCCAGTTGTCATAGGTCTCACAGATGGATTAAGAGGATGCAGCTGATCACTGATATGTTTTAGGCAAATACTTGCATCCATTAAAGTTTTTGTGGATGATTTGCCCATGAGCTCATGTCGGTTTGCAGTTCACTGCATGTTTCATCAGAAGTGTGTGCTGGCTGACCTATAAGTATTGCGTGCGAGAAAGACACTATGCACATACAGTCGAAATTCCTATAGCGTTGGTAACATAGATGTACTCTGTTTTAAATAACTCTGATCTCCACCAACAGTATCAGTTGATATTATCTCTACGAAAAATTTAGGATAGAATTTGCTTACTAGTTCTGTAGTAGAAGAGGAGGAAGTCATACTTGTGACTTAGGTAGTTTTGACGGCGTCCAAGAAAATCATTTGCCATGTTAAGACTATGTTCACGAAGGAGCGATAGCTGGGTATGATGACTTGACCTTTGACTTTGTTTTCAGTGATCAGGCCAGACCAACATTTTGTTGTGACACCTGGCTTTTGACAGATCAGGCTCGGTCCTTTGGTCAAACAGGTTACAAGTAAAAACTTTTAACTCGTAGGTTATGAACACCTTGTACATTATAAACACCTTGTGCATTAGCTGCTTATCACTCATAGGGTAATGGTATCCATTCCCTATCCGAGTCTGTCTGTCTGTTTTTTGCCCCCCCCCCCCCTCTCCTCTCTCTCTCTCTCTCTCTCTCTCTCTCTCTCTCTCTCTCTCTCTCTCTCTCTCTCTCTCTCTCTCTCTCTCTCTCTCTCTCTCTCTCTCTCTCTCTCTCTCTCTCTCTCTTTTTCTTCTTCTTCTTCTTCTTCTTCTTCTTCTTCTTCTTCTTCTACGTCTTTTGTGGTCTACACATTACTTTCCGCGAAAATGTCCACCTTTTCATCACCCAGAATGAATATATGAAAATGCACATCACATCATTCCAAACTTCATATTACCAGCCAACGATACAATTCAGGTAATATTTCCTTGAGTTAAGACCATTCATTTCGCTATGCACTTCCTTTATACCTAATTTTTACAGATATTCGGAATATTCCGTCCTGATATAACTCACTGAATGGACCATGTTTTATACAAATCAGAACTGGAATTTGAATTTCAGATGAGACGAAATTAATTTCTGCTCGAGACCAGTGAATGTCTGACTCATATGCCTGCATGTGTAAAAAGCAAAGGCTAGGAAGAGAATGGCTAGGCTCACTAGAGTAGTTGATAACGGTTGTCATTATACATGTACAAAATCTGAGTATTTGTATCTGACATAAATTGTCATTAGCAGTATGATCAAAAGATGTGTACGTGAAATATAATTGTTTTAAAACCCTGTGTGATCTGACTGATCCAGCCTTATTTATTTGACTCCCTTGGCATACTTTAGTCTGTCCATATGTATGATACTTTATTCACCTTAATCTCTTCAGTACTGTTTGTTATAAGTCGACTATCCCGTCCTGTTAGTTATCAGTCGACCAGACTGTAAGTTATCAATCCCCATTCTATTTTGCCAGTTATCAGTCTACCATTCTATGCTGTCAGTTATCAGTCCACATTCTATGTTGTCAGTTATCAGTCTACCATTCTATGTTGTCAGTTATCAGTTCACCACTCTCATTGCCTGACACAGCACCCAGTTGGCAACAGCGAGGACGTGAAGTATGGTGCGACTTGTGGAAAAGTCTATCATCTCTCTGAGTTTCTCTGGGGTTCATTATGGTTTTCTTGTATCTGAGATCTAGAAAACAACTGAAGCTCCTCGAGGTTTCTAGTAACTTCAGTGGAATGTGCAAGTCTATCTAGGTCCCTGAGGCTATTAGTGACTTTGATAAGTCCTGAGGTTTCTTAAGGCCTCTTGGTCTCTTTCTGAGGTATAATAGTACTTTTATTACGTCCAGAGTACACTCGGATCTTGTGAAGTCCTGAGAGACCTGGTATCTCGTAGTATGTCATGGGCGTCAAAGTGGTCTTCTTGACCCTTCGGGTGTATACTGGAAACTTTCAAGTGTTAAAGTGTCTTCTAGTATCGTCTGTGAACTCTCGGTGCTTGTGAAATTCCCTTGGTGCCTCTTACGATTTCTTGAGGTTTTCTAGGGTCTCCTTGAACCTTTCAAGATCTCCTCGAGTCTTTTGGTCTCATGAGGTCCCCTCTGTCTCTTAAGCTCTCAGGAATCACCTGGAATACTATGAGGTCTTCTTGTACTGTGTCTTAAAACTTTAGGCCCTTAAGAAATCTCTGTGATGTCATGGTACAGTAGATTAGAACAATTAACACTTGGAAAAGAATCTCCACGGAATTAGCCTAACATACAGGAGTAAACGACATAGGAAATTAAGAAAATAAACAAAGAAACCTGCAAGCATCATGCACTAAATGTCTCATCTGTTTCCTCTGGAATAGCTGTGCTCTTTTGAACATGGCTCATGACGTGTGTGTAGCCATCGCATTGTGTGGTAACTGTCTCGGTAAGCCCTCTGCCCCAGCTTCATTCATTCACCGTAGATCTAATTCCTAAACAGACTAGTCAGGATCTGTTTACAGACCAGTCAGGGTGTGTTCAGAGTGATGCTTTGTACAGAGGCACGGCATATGCATCTAAATCGGACGTCAACCCTTTGCATGACACTTCAGCATGACGATAAAACCCTCGGGTGTGACGGCCTTGTTTTTGCCATGACCCTAAGAGTTCACGTCCAAGGACAACACATCAAGAGGGCGTACTATCGTCCTTAAGGGGTTAATCAAAACCTGTGAGAGCCAGGGAGGGAAGTTAGTGCTGGACTCTGGCTCTATGGACCTGATACTTGAAAATAAGTTGTGAAGGAACCTGAGCGACGGACGAAGCTGGTGCAGAAGGTGACGTGTTATGTAGTAAGACTGGTGACCTGTCATCTGGATGACGTTCAAGAACAGGTTCCCTTACCAGACAGTTTGAAAGACAAGGTCCGGATGAGTACTTCGAGATAATTGACTACATAAAATATTTAGTAACTCTCTTACTTTAATTTTCTTTCCCATGGAGCAGTATGTTTACATAAACAACTAACATCATATCAGAGATGATATATTCCATGTAGCAGTGTTTAGGTGCACAACATGCATATCACAGATAACATTTTTCACACTGTATTTCCTACACACCCAAACAAACACACACACTGTGGCTAGGAAAAATGGGTAAAGACTTGAAGTCTGACTGGGAGAAGGGGCAAGTCCGTTGGCTGTAGATTTGACTATCAAATTGATAGGTAGAGCGAGAACATTTCAGGCAGTGGGAGCAGAACTCTTCACAAAACACAGTCGTCCGTTGGACAGTTGAAACGTTTGCTCAGTGGAAAGAATTTTCGGTATTTGAAAAGGAATACCAGTGTATTAGATTAGATGTTACGGTAATAACAAATACGTTAATCATAATCAGATGTTACGGTGATAACAAGTATGTTTATTCTGATTAGTGGCAGAATTACACATCCATTAGAGAAGATTTAAATAGAAAGAGAGGGGAAATAGAAAGGATTTATGTTTGAAGGTGATTGCTTTACTGAGAAATCCTGTCGAAATATGAGTTTCAAGTGGCAGTTACATCATCCTCATTAGATAAATTATATATACTAATATCTTTCCGAATGCCGAGTACATTTTCAATAACTAGTCGAATAATCATATGCGTTATGGTGATCACAAACAACCTACATCAAAACAAAGTTCTATAAATGAACAGGTATTGCTTGGACGATGTAAATGATCATGTGGCTATACTGTACCTGTGTAATACTCACATTCATGAGCAGCCAAAGAGCTGCCCATGAGCCTCTGCAAGACAGCGCTGCCCTATAAACTTTTCATTTATGCCCAACCCAAGCAGGTTAGTTTCATATCTTGATCTATATCAAATTACAGTAATCTGAAACCTTGATCTAGGTCAAATATGCTGTTTCCCACATCCCAGAAAGAAGTCCTCTTAGAAACTACGACATACAGTCTCCTTTTTGCATAGCGCCATACTCACATACAGATTTCGCCTTCACTCTGTTCTTTCACCTAACTCTGTATCTCCCCTTCCCTTTTTCACTTCACTGTCATACTTCTCTGCTCCCACATCCATGCCTCCCTCACAACCCGTGCATCTCAGCACTTCATAATGACGCCTTCTTTGCTATAGATCTCAATCTGTCATCTCCATTTCTCCTTCTACCTGTTCTCCATACTCTTCAATCCTCCTCCACAACCTTCTTACCCCCAGTCTTAAGAAATTCATCGTCCGCTCCCTCCACCTTTACGCACCTGCAACCCCTGAACTTCATCCATCACAACTTTCTTGAGGCCACCAACAGTTTACGGACCTTCCATATCTCCCTAGATATATAATTTTTATTTATTATACTTGATCGCCGTTTCCCGCATCAGCGAGGTAGCGCCAGGAAACAGACAAAGAACGGCCCATCCGCTCACACACACACACACACACACACACACACACACACACATATATATATATATATACATATATATATATATATATATATATATATATATATATATATATATATATATATATATATATATATATATATATATAAATATATATATATGTATATATATATATATATATATATATATATATATATATATATATATATATATATATATATATATATATATATATACATATAAATACACACACATATATATAAATATATATATATATATATATATATATATATATATATATATATATATATATATATATATATATATATATATATATATATATATATATATATATATATATATATATATATATATATATATATATATATATATATATATATGTAATTCCCTGGGGATAGGGGAGAAAGAATACTTCCCACGTATTCCCTGCGTGTCGTAGAAGGCGACTAAAAGGGAAGGGAGCGGGAGGCTGGAAATCCTCCCCTCTCGTTTTTTTTTTTTTTTTTTTTTCTCCCAAAAGAAGGAACAGAGAAGAGGGCCAGGTGAGGATATTCCCTCAAAGACCCAGTCCTCTGTTCTTAACGCTACCTCGCTATCGCGGGAAATGGCAAATAGTATGAAAGAAATAGAAGAAATATATATATATATATATATATATATATATATATATATATATATATATATATATATATATATATATATATATATATATATATGTTGAATGTGTTTGATGATAGAGTGGCAGATATAGGGTGTTTTGGTCGAGGTGGTGTGCAAAGTGAGAGGGTTAGGGAAAATGATTTGGTAAAAAGAGAAGAGGTAGTGAAAGCTTTGCGGAAGATGAAAGCCGGCAAGGCAGCAGGTTTGGATGGTATTGCAGTGGAATTTATTAAAAAAAGGGGTGACTGTATTGTTGACTGGTTGGTAAGGTTATTTAATGTATGTATGACTCATGGTGAGGTGCCTGAGGATTGGCGGAATGCGTGCATAGTGCCATTGTACAAAGGCAAAGGGGATAAGAGTGAGTGCTCAAATTACAGAGGTATAAGTTTGTTGAGTATTCCTGGTAAATTATATGGGAGGGTATTGATTGAGAGGGTCAAGGCATGTACAGAGCATCAGATTGGGGAAGAGCAGTGTGGTTTCAGAAGTGGTAGAGGATGTGTGGATCAGGTGTTTGCTTTGAAGAATGTATGTGAGAAATACTTAGAAAAGCAAATGGATTTGTATGTAGCATTTATGGATCTGGAGAAGGCATATGATAGAGTTGATAGAGATGCTCTGTGGAAGGTATTAAGAATATATGGTGTGGGAGGAAAGTTGTTAGAAGCAGTGAAAAGTTTTTATCGAGGATGTAAGGCATGTGTACGTGTAGGAAGAGAGGAAAGTGATTGGTTCTCAGTGAATGTAGGTTTGCGGCAGGGGTGTGTGATGTCTCCATGGTTGTTTAATTTGTTTATGGATGGGGTTGTTAGGGAGGTAAATGCAAGAGTTTTGGAAAGAGGGGCAAGTATGAAGTCTGTTGGGGATGAGAGAGCTTGGGAAGTGAATCAGTTGTTGTTCGCTGATGATACAGCGCTGGTGGCTGATTCATGTGAGAAACTGCAGAAGCTGGTGACTGAGTTTGGTAAAGTGTGTGGAAGAAGAAAGTTAAGAGTAAATGTGAATAAGAGCAAGGTTATTAGGTACAGTAGGGTTGAGGGTCAAGTCAATTGGGAGGTGAGTTTGAATGGAGAAAAACTGGAGGAAGTGAAGTTTTTAGATATCTGGGAGTGGATCTGGCAGCGGATGGAACCATGGAAGCGGAAGTGGATCATAGGGTGGGGGAGGGGGCGAAAATTCTGGGGGCCTTGAAGAATGTGTGGAAGTCGAGAACATTATCTCGGAAAGCAAAAATGGGTATGTTTGAAGGAATAGTGGTTCCAACAATGTTGTATGGTTGCGAGGCGTGGGCTATGGATAGAGTTGTGCGCAGGAGGATGGATGTGCTGGAAATGAGATGTTTGAGGACAATGTGTGGTGTGAGGTGGTTTGATCGAGTGAGTAACGTAAGGGTAAGAGAGATGTGTGGAAATAAAAAGAGCGTGGTTGAGAGAGCAGAAGAGGGTGTTTTGAAGTGGTTTGGGCACATGGAGAGAATGAGTGAGGAAAGATTGACCAAGAGGATATATGTGTCGGAGGTGGAGGGAACGAGGAGAAGAGGGAAACCAAATTGGAGGTGGAAAGATGGAGTGAAAAAGATTTTGTGTGATCGGGGCCTGAACATGCAGGAGGGTGAAAGGAGGGCAAGGAATAGAGTGAATTGGAGCGATGTGGTATACCGGGGTTGACGTGCTGTCAGTGGATTGAATCAAGGCATGTGAAGCGTCTGGGGTAAACGATGGAAAGCTGTGTAGGTATGTATATTTGCGTGTGTGGACGTATGTATATACATGTGTATGGGGGGGGGGGTTGGGCCATTTCTTTCGTCTGTTTCCTTGCGCTACCTCGCAAACGCGGGAGACAGCGACAAAGTATAATAAAAAAAAATAAAAAATAATATATATATATATATATATATATATATATATATATATATATATATATATATATATATATATATATATATTTTTTTTTTTATACTTTGTCGCTGTCTCCCGCGTTTGCGAGGTAGCGCAAGGAAACAGACGAAAGAAATGGCCCAACCCCCCCCATACACATGTACATACACACGTCCACACACGCAAATATATATATATATATATATATATATATATATATTTATTTATTCATTCATTTATTTTGCTTTGTCGCTGTCTCCCGCGCCTGCGAGGTAGCGCAAGGAAACAGACGAAAGAAATGGCCCAACCCACCCCACACACACATGCACACACACACACGTCCACACACGCAAACATACACACCCACACATCCCAACGTACACACATATATACACACACAGACACACACATATACACACATGCACACAATTCACACTGTCTGCCCCTACTCACCCCCATCGCCACCCTGCCACACACGGAATAACATCCCCCTCCCCCCTTATGTGCGCGAGGCAGCGCCAGGAAAAGACAACAAAGGCCCCATTCGCTCACACTCAGTCTCCAGCTGTCATGCAATAATGCCCGAGACCACAGCTCCCTTTCCACATCCAGGCCCCACACAACTTTCCATGGTTTACCCCAGACGCTTCACATGCCCTGATTCAATCCATTGACAGCACGTCGACCCCGGCATACCACAATGATCCAATTCACTCTATTCCTTGCCCGCCTTTCACCCTCCTGCATGTTCAGGCCCCGATCACTCAAAATCTTTTTCACTCCATCTTTCCACCTCCAATTTGGTCTCCCACTTCACGTTCCCTCCACCTCCGACACATATATCCTATTGGTCAATCTTTCCTCACTCATTCTCTCCATGTGCCCAAACCATTTCAAAACACCCTCTTCTGCTCTCTCAACCACGCTCTTTTTATTTCCACACATCTCTCTTACCCTTACATTACTTACTCGATCAAACCACCTCACACCACATATTGTCCTCAGACTTCTCATTTCCAGCACATCCACCCTCCTGCGCACAACTCTATCCATAGCTCACGCCTCGCAACCATACAACATTGTTATAACCACTATTCCTTCAAATATACCCATTTTTGCTTTCCGAGATAATGCTCTCGACTTCCACACATTCTTCAAGGCTCCCAGGATTTTCGCCCCCTACCCCACCCTATGATCCACTTCCGCTTCCATGGTTCCATCCGCTGCCAGATCCACTCCCAGATATCTAAAACACTTTACTTCCTCCAGTTTTTCTCCATTCAAACTCACCTCCCAATTGACTTGACCCTCAACCCTACTGTACCAAATAACTTGCTCTTATTCACATTTACTCTTAACTTTCTTCTTTCACACACTTTACCAAACTCAGTCACCTGCTTCTGCAGTTTCTCACATGAATCAGCCACCAGCGCTGTACCATCAGCGAACAACAATTGACTCACTTCCCAAGCTCTCTCATCCCCAACAGACTTCATACTTGCCCCTCTTTCCAAAACTCTTGCATTCACATCCCTAACAACCCCATCCATAAACAAATTAAAAAACCATGGAGACATCACACACCCCTGCAGCAAACCTACATTCACTGAGAACCAATCACTTTCCTCTCTTCCTACACGTACACATGCCTTACATCCTCGATAAAAACTTTTCACTGCTTCTAACAGCTTGCCTCCCACACCATATATTCTTAATGCCTTCCACAGAGCATCTCTATCAACTCTATCATATGCCTTCTCCAGATCCATAAATGCTACATACAAATCCATTTGCTTTTCTAAGTATTTCTCACATACATTCTTCAAAGCAAACACCTGATCCACACATCCTCTACCACTTCTGAAACCACACTGCTCTTCCCCAATCTGATGCTCTGTACATGCCTTGACCCTCTCAATCAATACCCTCCCATATAATTTCCCAGGAATACTCAACAAACTTATACCTCTGTAATTTGAGCACTCACTCTTATCCCCTTTGCCTTTGTACAATGGCACTATGTAAGCATTCCGCCAATCCTCAGGCACCTCACCATGAATCATACATACATTGAATAACTTTACCAACCACTCAACAATACAGTCATCCCCTTTTTTAATAAATTCCAGTGCAATACCATCCAAACCTGCTGCCTTTCCGGCTTTCATCTTCCGCAAAGCTTTTACTACCTCTTCTCTGTTTACCAAATCATTTTCCCTAACCCTCTCACTTTGCACACCACCTCGACCAAAACACCCTATATCTGCCACTCTATCATCAAACACATTCAACAAACCTTCAAAATACTCACTCCATCTCCTTCTCACATCACCACTACTTGTTATCACCTCCCCATTAACCCCCTCCCTTCACTGAAGTTCCCATTTGCTCCCTTGTCTTACGCACTTTATTTACCTCCTTCTAGAACATCTTTTTATTCTCCCTAAGATTTAATGATACTCTCTCACCCCAACTCTCATTTGCCCTCTTTTTCACATCTTATACCTTTCTCTTGACCTCCTGTCTCTTTCTTTTATACATCTCCCACTCATTTGCATTTTTTCCCTGCAAAAATCGTCCAAATGCCTCTCTCTTCTCTTTCACTAATAATCTTACTTCTTCATCCCACCACTCACTACCCTTTCTAATCAACCCACCTCCCACGCTTCTTATGCCACAAGCATCTTTTGCGCAAGCCATCACTGCTTCCCTAAATACATCCCATTCTTCCCCCACTCCCCTTACGTCCTTTGTTCTCACCTTTTTCCATTCTGTACTCAGTCTCTCCTGGTACTTCCTCACACAAGTCTCCTTCCCAAGCTCACTTACTTTCACCACTCTCTTCACCCCAACATTCTCTCATCTTTTCTGAAAACCCATACAAATCTTCACCTTCGCCTCCACAAGATAATGATCAGACATCCCTCCAGTTGCACCTCTCAGCACATTAACATCCAAAAGTCTCTCTTTCGCGCGCCTGTCAATAAACACGTAATCCAATGACGGTCTCTGGCCATCTCTCCTACTTACATACGTATACTTATGCATATCTCTCTTTTCAAACCAGGTATTTCCAATCACCAGTCCTTTTTCAGCACATATATCTACAAACTCTTCACCATTTCCATTTACAACACTGAACACCCCATGTATACCAATTATTCCCTCAACTGCCACATCACTCACCTTTGCATTCAAATCACCCATCACTATAACCCAGTCTTGTGCATCAAAATCACTAACACACTCATTCAGCTGCTCCCAAAACACTTGCCTCTCATGATCTCTCTTCTCATGCCCAGGTGCATATGCACCAATAATCACCTGTCTCTCTCCATGAACTTTCAGTTTTACCCATATCAATCTAGAATATACTTTCTTACATTCTATCACATACTCCCACAACTCCTGTTTCATGAGTAGTGCTACTCCTTCCCTTGCTCTTGTCCTCTCACTAACCCCTGACTTTACTCCCAAGACATTCCCAAACCACTCTTCCCCTTTACCCTTGAGCTTCGTTTCACTCAGAGCCAAAATATCCAGGTTCCTTTCCTCAAACATACTACCTATCTCTCCTTTTTTCACATCATGGTTACATCCACACACATTTAGACACCCCAATCTGAGCCTACGAGGAGGATGAGCACTCCCCGCGTGACTACTTCTGTTTCCCATTTTAGAAAGTTGAAATACAAGGAGGGGAGGATTTCTGGCCCCCTGCTCCCGTCCCCTCTAGTCGCCTTCTACGACACATGAGGAACGCGTGGGAAGTATTCTTTCTCCCCTATCCCCAGGGATATATATATATATATATATATATATATATATATATATATATATATATATATATATATATATATATATATATATATATATATTTTTTTTTTTTTTTTTTTTTTTTTTTTTTCCCAAAAGAAGGAACAGAGAATTGGGCCAGGTGAGGGTATTCCCTCAAAGGCCCAGTCCTCTGTTCTTAACGCTACCTCGCTAATGCGGGAAATGGCGAATAGTTTGAAAGAAAGAAAGATATATATATATATATATATATATATATATATATATATATATATATATATATATATATGTGGAAGTAGAGAACATTATCTCGGAAAGCAAAAATGGGTATGTTTGAAGGAATAGTGGTTCCAACAATGTTGTATGGTTGCGAGGCGTGGGGTATGGATAGAGTTGTGCGCAGGAGGGTGGATGTGCTGGAAATGAGATGTCTGAGGACAATATGTGGTGTGAGGTGGTTTGATCGAGTAAGTAATGTAAGGGTAAGAGAGATGTGTGGAAATAGAAAGAGCGTGGTTGAGAGAGCAGAAGAGGGTGTTTTGAAATGGTTTGGGCACATGGAGAGAATGAGTGAGGAAAGATTGACCAAGAGAATATATGTGTCGGAGGTGGAGGGAACGAGGAGAAGTGGGAGACCAAATTGGAGGTGGAAAGATGGAGTGAAAAAGATTTTGTGTGATCGGGGCCTGAACATGCAGGAGGGTGAAAGGAGGGCAAGGAATAGAGTGAATTGGATCGATGTGGTATACCGGGGTTGACGTGCTGTCAGTGGATTGAATCAGGGCATGTGAAGCGTCTGGGGTAAATCATGGAAAGTTGTGTGGGACCTGGATGTGGAAAGGGAGCTGTGGTTTCGAGCATTATTGCGTGGCAGCTAGAGACTGAGTGTGAACGAATGGGGCCTTTGTTGTCTTTTCCTAGTGCTACCTCGCACACATGAGGAGGGAGGGGGAAGGTATTCCATGTGTGGCGAGGTGGCGATGGGAGTGAATGGGGGCAGACAGTGTGAATTGTGTGCATGGGTATATATGTATGTGTCTGTGTATGTATATATATGTGTACATTGAGATGTATAGGTATGTATATTTGCGTGTGTGGACGTGTGTGTGTATACAAAGTGTATGGAGGTGGGTTGGGCCATTTCTTTCGTCTGTTTCCTTGCGCTACCTCGCAAACGCGGGAGACAACGACAAAGCAAAATAATAATAATAATAATAATAATATATGAATATATATATATATATATATATATATATATATATATATATATATATATATATATATATATATATATATACATATATATATATATATATATATATATATATATATATATATATATATATATAATATATATATATATATATATATATGTACAGAGAGAGAGAGAGAGAGAGAGAGAGAGAGAGAGAGAGAGAGAGAGAGAGAGAGAGAGAGAGGTCCAGAAATATATGAGCAATACCAGATGGATTGTTTAGTATATGGCATATAAAAATCTTAACAGAGAAAATTCATATGAACGGTGAAATTATCTGATGACAGGAAGATAATACTCCTCAGTTCTCTACATATTTCTGTACATACGATTATCTTTGACGGAAAATTCAGAATTATGTATAGTTTATAATGTATAAGCGATGAATTATTATGTATGTGGCTGCGTATCCATGATGAAAATAAGAGCATAATTGAAGAAATAGTTACACAAAAGAAATTGAAAATATATTATGGGTAAATATTTTCATAGCTACGAAAGTTGTAAAGTGATTTCGTGGCGTAAAATCTATGAAAACTCGGGAGGTAATAATCGTTCAAGACTCCGAATCATCGCTTTAAAGTCATCACAGAATACTATAGCCCCAACGAAGAGAGATTCAGGGACCTAAAATAAGCATATCTAATGAATTGCTACGAGGTAAAGATATGCAAAATGATTTAAAGAGGTTAATGAGTTCAAGATATACATAGTTTTGTTGCTTGATTATGACATATGATTGTGTTTGTTCTTCCTCACCTTACCCCTACCCCGTCATGACTTCTGCCCTTCCATTCTACTCTCTCTCTCTCACATTTACTCACCTTGTTTGGCTTACCTCCTCCTGCATCTCTTCAGTTTCATCTTCAGAATTAGTCTCCTCTTACATTTCTCCTCCTCTTAATTCCTCAGTCCCATGAAGTGGGTGGTAGAGGAGTTATGCCCAATAATGAGTGGTGGTGTAGTGGTACCATGATTGCTGACACTACAACCTACGATTTGGAGTCATTGATGAATGTTGCATACCTTATCAATCAAGAACGAGTCTGCAGGTTTCTGGCTGATATATATCAAAGTTAATCACGGTCTTTGATTTTGTTGTGGAAAATCTATTTAATCGCATGAAGGTTTTTCAAATTTAAGGTATATGATCAACTTTTTTAAAAAAGTCAGTTAGGGACTGGGAGTCCTAATGACTTTGCTACAAACTACAGTTTGGCAAAGCCTTTAAAGTCTTGGCCACGTAAGAGGGCGTATCACCTGGATAATCTCCCCGTACCTCCTAATCTCTAGGATCACCTTTTGATGTAGATACACTACTGTTGTCTGTATAGCATGTCTGTGGCCATTGTATGCAAGTTCTAGTGCCACAGGATCTAGGAGTGAACCTGTGCCGCAGATAATGAAGACATCCAAATCATGATAAATAATGGTTTTACATTTCTGACACGATGCTCCTTGATGGGAACATGCACCACTCTGACTGTGAACCTCCATCTACCCAGTCAAAAGCACAGGTATTTGTGACGCAGGGAGATGCCATTAAGGATAATGCTCCCTCTAACGGTCTTTCAAGGGGGATAGAATGGAGGAATAGTTATAAACGGACGAGAAGAAATCTTGAGTCAAGATACTCGTGCCCCAACCAGCAAAATGGAATGCAAGTCAAATCAACAGCGAGGGACGAGGTTTAGTTGAGCTCACAAAACTTTATTGACATGTTGGCAACTACACTCTGCGCGTTGGGTGGCAGGTATGTCAATAGCGTTACTACGCTGTGTGACAGTTTCTGATGAAGCCGTGAACCTCCCATAACGACATGGAACGCAAGGGTCTGATAGTAGCATACTAAATGTGAAAAAAAGTCGAGGAAGCATTTGCTATACAGATGATACTTAAGACAGAGACCGACGGTTCAGGATGACGCTGAATTAAGACAGACCCATGCATTCTTCCATTCATTATGGTGGTCCAAGTCTCGCATGTGGACAACTAGAGCACTGCATTCTCGCCCAACACGAAAACTATACTGATACTGCTTTATTCTTGAACTGAGTTCTTTTCCACTTTGTCCCAAGTAAACTTTATTGCAATTCTTGCATGGTATCTGATGAACACAACCATTCAAATATTCAGGTGAGTTATCTATAAGAAATTTTTTCACTGCATTGCTATACTTAAATGCAATGTTGATTTCTAATTCCTTAATTAACTGGGGCAGTGATAGGAATGTACTGCAATAAGGTAGTCATACAAGGTCTTGTATTATAAGTTTTTTGGCTCCTGAGTTAAAAGATATTTTTCTGTCACAATACAAAGACTCGTTATTGAAGGTCTTGGTGTACTTTAAGGACGCCGTCATTTCATAGTTTTTTCTTATTATTTCACCATCAAAAAATTCTTGAGTGTAAAAATAGTACGTTTCTACATCACTGCATCACTAAGCTGAACATAGACAGATTGTTTTACTTTATCATGGTGAGCTTAGTAAAGTGTGTATGTGAGCAGACATTTGTAGGTTTTCCAGAAATGCTGAACTTGAACTGATTCATATGTCTGTACACTGTGACATGACAAATCTAACAACCCAGCAAGACCAATTATCAAGTCTCTAGAAACTCAAGTTTACATGGGGGTAAAGATTGTTAATTACATCATTAAAGATACTCTCGTTTTCCTGAAAGTTTAGTATTGATATGAATTTTATTTTGATACACCGTTAACGGATTTTTCAAAACAGCACAATCTTACCTACAGAATACATATCACCATACCTATATAGCATACATACGACCTTACCTGTAGAACACATATCACAATACCTACATAGCATACACACGACCTTACGTTCAGAACACATACCACCATACCTGTAGAGTATACATACGACCTTACCTATAGAACACATACCATCATTCCTATAGAGCATACGTACAAACGTACCAGTAGAACACACACACGACCTTACACGTAGATAACAAGCACATAACCTCACCTGTTGAACAAATACGACTTTACCTGTCGAATACACACTAACCTTACCTGCAGAATGTCCACAACTTTACCTGCAGAACACATACGACCTTACTGTAGACCACAAGCGACCTTACCTGTAAAACACATGCAACCTTACCTGTAAAACACATAAGCTCTTACTTGCAAAACACACTTGACCTTACCTTTAGAACATGCACAAACGTACTTGTAGAACAACCACGAACTTTACCTGTAGAACACATACTGATTTACCTGTAAAACAACTACTACCTTACCTGTAGAACAACCACAATCGTACTCGTAGAACAACCACGACAACCTGTAGAACAACCACGACTTAACCTGTAGAACAACCAAGACCTAACCTGTAGAACAATCACGACTGCTGTATCCATGTTCCGAAAGAATAAGGGCCCCTATCCTGAGCCTCTGTCGTCACTCATAGTCAGTAACGTGTGTGTGTGTGCGTGTGTGTGTGTGTGTGTGTGTGTGTGTGTGTGTGTGTGTGTGCGTGTGTGTGTGTGTGTGTGCGTGTGTGTGTGTGTGTGTGTGTGTGTGTGTGTGTGTGTGTGTGTGTGTGTGTGTGTGTGTGTACATTAGGTTTGTCCTTGTTGTGCTATGTGTTTGTGTATCTCTGATATTAAGGTTTTTCATCATGAGCATGTTTGTGTCCGGGCATTTTAAAGAACATTTTTCTAGTTTCATATGTGGGTCTACTCAACGTGCCTCGTATAGGAACTTACCAATTTACATATGTTTGGTGTGTTCCCCTCCATAATGTATGCCAGGCTTGTGTGCCTGTATTTTGCTTGCTCGTATGTTGTTGCCAGGGAAGATATGTGTTTGTGTTTTGTTTCGTGTTGTTCCTCTGCTTCGACTGGGTTGTGAATTTGCTATGGTGAATTTGTTGAGTGGAGAGAGAGAGAGAGAGAGAGAGAGAGAGAGAGAGAGAGAGAGAGAGAGAGAGAGAGAGAGAGAGAGAGAGAGAGAGAGAGAGAGAGAGAAGGAGTCCATGCTATCAGTGCGACGTTAGAACATCGTCAGTCTAGATAAGAGAAATCTGTTACATAGATGATAATGAAGCTAATACATCAAGCAGATGCATCCAGCATATACATCGACCTGATGCATCAAGCTGATACATCAAGAAGATGCATCAAGCTGTAGTATCAGACAGGACATTAATTCGCTTCACACTAGCTGATAGTGAAACAAAAAAACGATGCTTTTGTGTATCTCCATCAATTTCATGTGTACCAAAAATTCCTTTTCTGAAATCAAAATTTGCTGCATTTCTATCCGCAGCAACAACCCATGATATAAATACCTGTCAAGGTTACACTGTATATAAGGATTTCATATTAGAGGCGACATAGCAATGTTATATCCATCACTAAAGAAGCACTAGGGTGCCGCTGCCAAGCCATCAGCCAAGGGTGGGGGAAGGTATGATTTACGGCAACACGAGCTGCCCGCGATACCGTACATTTCACCTAAAATACCGTATCCAAGTAGATACATATCATGCACATACGGTACTCACCTCTTGCCATGAGACGATTATGTGGTCAGTAGGTCACTGCCATTGATATTAGATGGGGATGCTTCTTTACCGTACGTAGAGCAGGATCACCCGTGAATATTGATTTGTCTGAGATATCATTCCCTCGTATTTTCATGATAGGGCAAGGGAGTTAAGTTCAACCATTTTTTTGTCTTTCTTATGATCAAATCACCCTTATTTCATCTAAACTCGTTTAAAAGAAAATCTTTCTAAAATCTTAAATTAATCTCAAGTAAGAGTAGAGATTGGAATCAGTAATTCCTCCTCCATTGTCAGGTTATAACTACAAACGATCAAAATACCTAACCTTCGATTTTAGTAGCGCTTGTCTTGAGTGACGTGTTCCAGAGAAACATACATACTTGAGTAACATGTGTACCTGAGTATTATTTTTACCTAAGATGTGTGCCTGAGTAACAATTGTACGTCAGTAACATGCGTACCAGAGTAACATATGTACATGAATAACATGTATCTGAGTAACGTAAGATGTGTACTCGAGGAGTTATTATTTACTAGACTATAGTGTCAATATCACAGGAAAAGCAAAGTATCTTAAAACTTTGAATGAACGTTTAATCAATAATTTTATCGTAAAAGTTGTAAGAAGGAAAAATATAACTCATTCTTCCTTTTCTCTTTCACGGCTCTCTAGGTAATACGAAACGCATTTTAGCAAACGCCTTGAGAGAATGGAGTAGGTTTGACTGGCAGACGATAGATATGCATCGGTCAAATCTATCATTTTCCTTGTATTTGTCCGAATTTCATGAAAGTGTTAGTTTTTCTTACTTTATGTGACAAGTTGACACTGCTTGTAAATGAGACTAATTGTAAAGACGGCATGTAAAAGTCCCTATGATCCCATTGTATATTTAAGGTAAATATAAAAAACATAACTCTATTATAGAGATCTAGTTAATGATATAAAAATCATAATTCTATTTTGGAAATTTAGTTGATAATATAAAAGATATAACTCTATTATGGAGATTTAGTTAATAATATAAAAGTTATAACTCTATTATGGAGATTTAGTTAATAATATAAAAGTTGTAACTCTATCATGGAGATTTAGTTAATAAGTTAGAACTCTGTTATGGAGATTTAGTTAATTATATAAAAGATATAACTCTAGTATGGAGATTTAGTTAACAATATAAAAGTTATAACTCTAATATGGAGATTTAGTTAATAACATAAAAGATATAACTCTATTATGGAAATTTAGTTAATAACATAAAAGTTATAACTCTATCATAGAGATTTAGTTAGTAATATAAAAGTTATAACTCTATTAAGGAGATTTAGTTAATAACATAAAAGATTTAGATCTATTATGGAGGTTTAGTTAACAATATAAAAGTTATAACTCTGTCATGGAGATTTAGTTAATAATATAAAAGTTGTAACTCTATTATGGAGATTTAGTTAATTGTATAAAAGTTATAACTCTATCATGGAGATTTAGTTAATAATATTCTACATAATGTTAGAAGATAGTGCAAATTATCCTTATAAACACATCAGGTCCTTTTTTTCTTGACTGTTTCGGTGCATAAAAACTCAGTCTCTCTCTCTCTCTCTCTCTCTCTCTCTCTCTCTCTCTCTCTCTCTCTCTCTCTCTCTCTCTCTCTCTCTCTCTCTGTTACCACAAGTAAGTCTCAACAACTCAGTCAATAAGATTAATGTTCCTGTAGCCATGGCTGAGCTCTACTTTCTAGTGTGCAGCCGTGATGGCTGTGTTGAGTGTAGTATACAATGTAAGAAATTGTCATGTCCCTCCTACTTGACTGGTCACCGTATGTACAGTTTAGTGTTCTCTGATTTCAGTCACGTCCTTCTATATATATTCTTTAGACTCATTTGAAAACCGAAGGATGACAAACTTATCAAATATCCATTTATGATTAATGGAGAGTAAAATTCAATGCAGGTTAATTCTGTTTCAAAACCAATGATGATAAACACATCTTGTCTCCCGATTATTTCGTTGTCTTTTCCACTGTATGTACTTGCCTCGATATGATCAAGCTTTGTGGTCAAATATCACATTATCAACACCAGCACCACCAAACACCAGCCATGTGCAGCCTCCAGCGGTCTGCCTCACGATAAGTTCGAAAATTTTGAAAAGGAAAAAAAGTTTAGAACTTTTGTTTAATTTTGGTTTACCAAATTTTGCTGCATGACCGAATAGACAGCGTTGATAACTTCGCTGACTGAAGCTAACGATGTAGCTAATTTCATGCCCTTGAACAAACGTTACCGGTGGTGGTGCTCGGGTTGGTGTTGTTCAGGTCTGGCATCATGCCTGTCATAAATTCTTTAAAATGTGGACTCCCGTGGTGTATCGGTTAGCGTTCCTAATCGTGATGCATTCAAGGGCCGGCCAGGGTCGAGCACATAGGTTCGAATCCTGGTTACGGCAGTTGGTCCACGGTCAAGACATTAGAATGTGTACACAAGAATCTTATTCAACAAAATCAATCTAGGCAAATTATCGCAAATGATCTCTTCACTGATGGCAAAAGACGGGTAGGAGAAGCGTGTTCACACTTCTGAAGGTGACCAAGAATTCTGTCATAGAGAAGGGATTCGAGGAACAGCGAAAAAAAAGTTTGTTATAAAGTTGCAAATGAAAAAGGGAATGATGGCTAATTGTCATTAAAAGGAAAGAAACAGTAAAAGACAAGAGATAGAGTGTTTGCTGAAATACTTGGTAGGTATTTATGATATCTGGAGACAAGACCGTTATGTACACTGCCTGGAGACATGACACTTATGTACAGTACATGAAGATATGACTGTTCAGCACAGTACTTGGAGACATAACAGTTATGTACAGTACTTGGAGACATGACCGTTAATTACAGTAATTGGAGACATGACCGTTATATACACTACTTGAAGACACGACCGTTATATTCAGTACATGAAGACATGACCGTTCTATAAAAACAAGATGAAAAGTTTTTCCACTTTTTTCCCCAGTTTCATCTTCCTCCAAGTATGTGAAACAAAACGCTGGGACATTGTAAATGAGACGAAAAAAAGACGAAACACAAAATGGAACGGTAAGATCAGCCACTACGTCTCTCCCCTGGGATCTCTCCAGCCAGGGACAAGTAACTAGGAACTCAGTGAGATAATGGTGTCCACAGCGAGGCGGAGACCGAGGACAGGCGAACACACAGGACAGATGACTCCCCCTCCCTCCCTTTTCGCGTACATCAGGAACAGAGGTACTTGTGTAAAAATACATTTTCTTTCATTAGTTAAGATGCTCTTTCCTCTTGCTTTCGCGAGGCAGCGTAAGGAACAGACCAGACGACTAAGTCATCGTGGAAAGTTCTTGTCTGTCATCTTCTGTCCTGCTTGAAAGAACTGATGATACAAGAAGGGAAGTTCCCCCACCCCTCCCATCCACCCATTCTAATCATCTGTGACACGCAGGAAATATTTGGGTAATCTTCTTACTCTATATATGGTGATCAGTATCCACATGGACGAAAAGCAATTGTATACGTAACTGCGAGAAACATATCTTAGATACTGGAATTTTGAGGAAATAGAAGATTCAGATAACTGAACTTGTAGCAGATATCAAAGAAATGAAAAATCTTTTCATAAACACTATCATATATCAAAGTATAAAAGAAATGAATTTCGAATGGATTTAACAAACTATAGGACGTGGTAACTGTCAGAAAGAAGAGTGAAATAGAGATATGAGCGCAGCATTTATGGTACAAACAGCTTTGGGATTTCAGAGTGGGGTAGATAGCTCCTCAACTCCGTACCACAATTTAGCCCCTCAACTACCCACGACTCGGCCTCCTAACTCCCCACAACTCCCACAACTCGGCCAGAAGGGCCTACAAGTGGCTCCCACCATTTCCATGCAATCCAGCAAAGTTTCGTCTGACAAAGATTTCCATCCTCTTCAGCTGGTAGTGCCGGTCAGTACTAGGGAGATGAGTGTCGACATGTAGATGGTGATGCTGAAGATTGAGAACTCAACGTGATGGTGACGCTGGTAGAGGTCGATAGAAAGGTGTGGTAGTTATGGTGATTGACGTATTCTTGATTAGTAGAGATCGGCAGGAAGTTGATAGTGGTAATGTTCACTTGGTAGCTGGATGGCGATTGATTCCTAGGCGACAGGATCAACAGTCAGATGACACTCAATCGGCAACCCAAGCAGGAACTACTCATCAAGCAGGTACACAAGCAGGAACTACTCATCAAGCAGGAACACAAGCAGGAACTACTCATCAAACAACAACACAAGCAGGAACTACTCATCAAGCCTGATCACAAGCAGGAACTACTCATCATACAACAACACAAGCAGGAACTACTCATCAAGCAGGAACACAAGCAGGAACTACTCATCGAGCAGGAACACAAGCAGGAACTACTCATCAAGCAGGAACACAAGCAGGAACTACTCATCGAGCAGGAACACAAGCAGGAACTACTCATCAAGCCTGATCACAAGCCGGAACTACTCATCAAACAACAACACAAGCAGGAACTACTCATCAAGCAGGAACACAAGCAGGAACTACTCATCGAACAGGAACACAAGCAGGAACTACTCATAAAGCAGGAACACAAGCAGGAACTACTCATCAAGCAGGAACACAAGCAGGAACTACTCATCAAGCAGGAACACAAGCAGGAACATCTCATCTAGCAGGAACACAAGCAGGAAGTACTCATCAAGCAGAAACACAAGCATAAACTACTCTTCAAACAGCAACACAAGCAGGAACTACTCATCAAGAAGCAACACAAGCAGGTATTACTCATCGAGCAAGAACACATGCATAGATTACTCATCAAGCAGGAACACAAGCAGGAACTACTCATCAAACAACAACACAAGCAGGAACTACTCATCAAGCCTGATCACAAGCAGGAACTACTCATCAAACAACAACACAAGCAGGAACTACTCATCAAGCAGGAACACAAGCAGGAACTGCTCATCGAGCAGGAACACAAGCAGGAACTACTCATCAAGCAGGAACACAAGCAGGAACTACTCATCAAGCAGGAACACAAGCAGGAACTACTCATCAAGCAGGAACACAAGCAGGAACATCTCATCTAGCAGGAACACAAGCAGGAAGTACTCATCAAGCAGGAACACTAGCATGATCTACTCTTCAAACAGCAACACAAGCAGGAACTACTCATCAAGAAGCAACACAAGCAGGTACTACTCATCGAGCAGGAACACAACCAGGAACTACTCATCAAGCAGCAACACAAGCAGGAAATACTCATCAAGCAGGAACACAAGCAAGTACTACTCATCAAACAGCAACACAAGCAGGAACTACTCATCGAGCAGGAACACAAGCAAGAACTACTCATCGAGCAGGAACACAAGCAGGAATTGCTCATCAAGGAGGAACACAAGCAGGAACTACGCATCGAGCAAGAACACATGCATAGATTACTTATCAAGCAGCAACACAAGCAGGAACTACTCATCAAGCAGGAACACATGCAGGAACTACTCATCAAGCAGGAACACATGCAGGAACTACTTATCAAGTAGGAACACAAGCAGACACTACGCATCAAGCAGGAACACAACCAGGAACTACTCATCAAGCAGGAACACAAACAGGAACTACTCATCAAGCAGCAACACAAGCAGAAACTACTCATTAAGCAGGAATACAAGCAGGAACTACTCATAAAGCAGGAACACAAGCAGGAACTACTCATCAAGCAGGAACACAAGCAGACACTACGCATCAAGCAGGAACACAAGCAGGAAATACTCATCAAACAACAACACAAGCAGGAACTACTCATCAAGCCTGATCACAAGCAGGAACTACTCATCAAACAACAACACAAGAAGGAACTACTCATCAAGCAGGAACACAAGCAGGAACTACTCATCAAGCAGGAACACAATCAGGAACTACTCATCAAGCAGGAACACAAACAGGAACTACTCATCAAGCAGGAACACAAGCAGACACTACGCATCAAGCAGGAACACAAGCAGGAACTACTCATCTAGCAGGAACACTAGCATGAACTACTCATCAAACAACAACACAAGCAGGAACTACTCATCAAGCAGGAACACAAGCAGGAACTACTCATCAAGCAGGAACACAAGCAGGAACTACTCATCAAGCAGGAACACAAGCATGAACTACTCATCAAGCAGGAACACAAGCAGGAACTACTCATCAAACAACAACACAAGCATGAACTACTCATCAAGCAGGAACACAAGCAGGAACTACTCATCTAGCAGGAACACTAGCATGAACTACTCATCAAGCAAGAACACAAGCAGGAACTACTCATCAAGCAGGAACACAAGCAGGAACTACTCATCAAGCAGGAACACAAGCATGAACTACTCATCAAGCAGGAACACAAGCAGGAACTATTCATCTAGCAGGAACACAAGCATGAACTACTCATCAAGCAGGAACACATGCAGGAACTACTCATCTAGCAGGAACACTAGCATGAACTACTCATCAAGCAGGAACACAAGCAGGAACTACTCATCAAACAGGAGCACAAGCAGGAACTACTCATCAAGCAGCAACACATGCAGGAACTACTCATCAAGCAGGAACACAAGCAGGAACTACTCATCGAGCAGGAACACAAGTAGGAACTACTCATCAAGCAGGAACACAAGCAGGAACTACTCATCAAGTAGGAACACAAGCAGGAACTACTCATCAAGCAGGAACACAAGCAATAACTACTCATCAAGCAGCAACACAAGCAGGAACTACCCATCAAGGAGGAACACAAGCAGGAACTACTCATCAAGCAGGAACACAAGCAGGAACTACTCACCAAGCAGGAACACAAGCAGGAACTATTCATCAAGCAGGAACACAAGCAGGAGCGACTCATCAAGCAGCAACACAAGCAGGAACTACTCATCAAGCAGCGACACAAGCAGGAACTACTCATCAAGCAGGAACACAAGCAGGAACTACTCATCAAGCAGGAACACAAGCAGGAACTACTCATCAAGCAGCAACACATGCAGGAACTACTCATCAAGCAGGAACACAAGCAGGAACTACTCATCAAGGAGCAACACATGCAGGGACTACTCATCAATCAGCAATCCAAGCTGGACTTACTCCTTTCTCAAACTACAGTCAAAACAAGATCGATTCTTAATGCAGCAGTCTGTGGAGGGCCTGAGAATAGAAATTTAGCCTCCTAAAGACAACTGAAGTCCCTTACATCTCGAGTCACCACCGCATAAGTTGCCAGAAGACTTAAAAGGAAGCAATAGCACTAGAGGAGCTAAAGGTGTTACCAAGTCCAAGACTAAGGAGAACATCCGCAGGAACAAGATGATATTCTTAGCGAATCTCTAACTGATACAACTTTAAAAGAAGGCGCTGGAAGTGTGAAGAAACCAATAAAAGATTATCAAGCGACACAAAATGTTGTTTGTAAAGGAGTAAGCTAGAATAAAGATTGGAACTATACGTGTCTATAAACCAAATGGTCCTCTTTCTCTAGTTGGTGGTGGTGGGACGTCTGCCCTGCGTGGAACCATTGTCACATAGGCGACCAAGATTTATGCATCTGGTGCATGAACAAGCATGGTGAGTCCATCGCTTACAACATACACTCTATATGCCACTGCTGTAAATCCCTCCCGGACTACATGTACTCTATATTCCATAGTTGCGAGTTCATCACAGACAATATGCGCTCTATATACCGTAGCTGTCAGGCCTCTGATGGGGTGGAGTCAGTCATGCAAGAATTCATTTCGTTTCAACAGTTGTATTTTCCTTTGCATACTTTTCAACATAGCACATATCTGTTATAGAGATATGGATGTTGTATCATCATATCCTTTGAGTGCTTCAGCAATCTATTGTCATTGCTTGCTAGGAGCGCTCGAAGTGCACTGGTGATTGCTTGGAGTACACTGGTGACAGTGCTTGCAGGGAGTGCAGTGGTAACAGTGCTTGCTAGGGGCGAATTAGTTACAGTGTTTGCTAGGAGTGCGCTGGTGACTGTCTTGCTAGGAATATATTGGTGACAGTGCTTGCTTGGGGTACACTGGTGATAATGCTAGTTGGGAGCATGCTTGCTAGTATAGTATAGTATAGTTTGATATAGGCTCTGTCTTATCCTGGCTGGAAATGTATGTACCTGGTTTGTGGAATATATGATACCGTTCCTCTCCAATTTATATCTGTTTGTTTTCAAGATGTTTTTGTCCGTTCCTTAATGCCTTTTATTTCGTCTTTGTCGTTTCTTATTCATGGCGGGATCTGACCCGCCTCTGTGAACGTGTTGCCGCCTCCAACTGCTTTACTTATAGCAAACTGACTTACCAGTTCAATCGTTGGCCTGAATTATAGTTCATCCACTGATCTAAAGAACAAATCAGCTGCTGACTTAAAGAGCAGCTCAGACGGTGGTCTACAGAAATGTTCAGCAGTTGACGTGGAAGACAGCCCAACGTGAAGAGCAGTTCAGCTGTTGGTCTAACTAACTGTTCAGTCGTTCACTGAAAGAGCAGTTCAGTCGTTGGTCATGAAAATAAAAAAAATGTTGATATATTAAGCATTCCAACCAATGGCCGTGATTTCCTTTTTCGCCAATGCTGCTGCTGCTGCTCTTGGTTCAGCTTTACTAGGTCATCAAGTTAACCATTTACCAAGTCTTCCATCCAACTGTACAGCCGTAGCCCCAACCGCAGCAGCTTTCCTTCTTTGCTATTCCATGAAGCAACATTTCTCTGTCCATTAGCCATGCTTCCGGTGGGTATGGCAAATAAGGAACGTCTTTTTTGTTCAATGTTGGGGGAAGATAGTGCTACCTCAGGCCTGGTAGTCGGTATCTTCTTGTTTATGTATGGTTTCAAAAGGTGTCTCTCATCCCACACAACAACGTCTCTATCATCCTGCTTACAGACACCCACATCCAGACACCCCAGCCCTAACCTTCCAGGTAAATACTCTGGTTGGTTTCTCCCTCTATTCCTAGTTTTAGAAAGTAGTGAGATAGGAGGGGAAGATTTTCAGAACACCGGTCCTACCTCTCAGAGTCTCTCTCTCTCTCTCTCTCTCTCTCTCTCTCTCTCTCTCTCTCTCTCTCTCTCTCTGTTCCTCTCTCTCGTTTTTCATAATATATATTCACTCTATCCCAAATTTGATGGCAGCTGACAATTCGATATCCGAATGTCAATCTAAGTGAGCTGAGTAAACATTAGAGCGAGAGTTAGGGAGATAATGACTGGACAGACCCCAGCGTAAGCAACAGAAAATGAAATACATATTGTACACTAAATACATTTTGCACACTAAATACATATTGTGCACTAAATACATCTTGCACAATAGATATATTTTGCACAATGAATACATATTGCGCCGTAAATGCATGTTGCACACTAGAGGAACAATTATGATACAGAAAACCCATGTGAGAGCAACATCTGAACAATTTCTCAGTCTATCATAAAGGATACAGTTTACAGCTGTATCGATCTATTATAAGATACAGTTTACAGCTGTATCGATCTAAGATTGGACCGAATCTTTTTCCTGAAATTCAACGTATCTATTAAACATATCTCGACAGTTCCAGTGTAAATCCAACTTGTTGGTAATTACTACAGCAAAATAGTTTCTGTCTAGCGACATAGCACCAATTTAGGCCAACACACTGAGTAAGATAATCACACAAATGAAATAAACCCAAAAATGGAAGAAGAATATCAATGTAGAATACAAACTTAAGTAAAATTTCCCTTTTAGACTTGTACCTCTACGTAAGAATATTGTGGAATTATATTAACATACGCTGGCATTATTGATTTCAATACCGGAATCATAGGTTGGTTGTTTGGTGTTTAGGCCTATCAACTGCCAGAGTCATTAAGGCCGTCAACGTAAGTCACATCCAATAACCGAAAAATCTTTAACACCTTCTTCAAGCGTTGAAGATAATTCTAAGACCACATACACTCTCACTATGCATGTGACCCACAGAATTATAAGAGCATGCGCTGGAATTATTGAATTAGATACTGGAATTATAAAAGCATACATAAGAATTATATCCTTTTACACTGGATTCAAAACTGAGCAGCTCAAAGAATACTTAATGTCGCTCAGAACACAAGAATGTCCAAGTTCTTTACTAAGAAAACAAACTCTCAGAAATGTAACACTGGCTCTAATGACAACAATGTCAGCCACCACCAACAAGAAGTCCAACAATATCGACAATATGATCAGTTATAACAATAACGACAATATGATCAGTTATAACAATAACGACAATATGATCAGTTATAACAATAACGACAATATGATCAGTTATAACAATAACGACAATATGATCAGTTATAACAATAACGACAATATGGTCAGTTATAACAATAACGACAATATGATCAGTTATAACAATAACGACAATATGATCAGTTATAACAATAACGACAATATGATCAGTTATAACAATAACGACAATATGATCAGTTATAACAATAACGACAATATGATCAGTTATAACAATAACGACAATATGATCAGTTATAACAATAACGACAATATGGTCAGTTATAACAATAACGACAATATATTCAGTTATAACAATAACGACAATATGGTCAGTTATAACAATAACGACAATATGATCAGTTATAACAATAACGACAATATGATCAGTTAGAACAATAACAATGATATGGCCAGCTATAACAACGTCATAAAAACGATAAGATCAACAGCGTCAACTAACTTATTATCACTAACAACATGACCAGCATCAACAACAACGAAGTCAACATCAACAACAACAAAGAAGTCAACGTCAACAACAACAGCAGCATCAAAGACACCAAAATCCAGAGCGAGCAGGTCGTACGTCACACCCGCTTATTAACGATATAAAGTGAAAGCCCCGGGTTTTCATAGCTGGCTGTGGTGAATGAGAGCTTGATTGGTGCCCCTTGAAGTACAAATTTATAGAACGAATACTGACCAGCGCAAAAAATCGTGTGTCATCATGTGAAAATATCATATATGCTCTGGAGCTCACACCATAAACTTTTACTTTTTTGATGAGATTTTACCTGTGAGAGACAACCAGATATTCCCTAGGCAAGAACCACATGCCTGGAAACCATAATTCTATCTTGATTAACAAACTATCACGCAGGTGGGTAGAGTAAATCAATGACAGAAAAAGATTCAGAGCAGAGCTCCAGGGTCATCCCCTGTCAACTTCATGTAATATATCAACTAAAAGAAAAAAAAGGACAAGAGAAAATTATTGACGAAATGTAAAAGTTAAAACTATCAATAGACTTTAACGGCTAAATGGAATTACATACTTAATGAAATACCAAACTCAGTCAACAGCTTCTGCAGTTTCTTACATGAATCAGCCACCAGCGCTGTATCATCAGCGAACAACAACTGACTCACTTCCCAAGCTCTCTCATCCACAACAGACTGCATACTTGCCCCTATTTCCAAAACTCTTGCATTCACCTCCCTAACAACCCCATCCATAAACAAATTAAACAACCATGGGGACATCACACACCCCTGCCGCAAACCTACATTCACTGAGAACCAATCACTTTCCTCTCTTCCTACGCGTACACATGCCTTACATCCTCGATAAAAACTTTTCACTGCTTCTAACAACTTGCCTCCCACACCATATATCCTTAAAACCTTCCACAGAGCATCTCTATCAACTCTATCATATGCCTTCTCCAGATCCATAAATGCTACATACAAATCCATTTGTTTTTCTAAGTATTTCTCACATACATTCTTTAAAGCAAACACCTGATCTACACATCCTCTACCACCTCTGAAACCGCACTGCTCTTCCCCAATCTGATGCTCTGTATATATATATATATATATATATATATATATATATATATATATATATATATATATATATATATATATATATATATATATTATATATATATATATATATATATATATATATATATATATATATATATATATATATATATATATATATATATATTATATATATATATATATATATATATATATATATATATATATATATATATATATATATATATATATATATTATCCCTGGGGATAGGGGAGAAAGAATACTTCCCACGTATTCCCTGCGTGTCGTAGAAGGCGACTAAAAGGGGAGGGAGCGGGGGGCTGGAAATCCTCCCCTCTCAATTTTTTTTAATTTTCCAAAAGAAGGAACAGAGAAGGGGGCCAGGTGAGGATATTCCCTCAGTGGCCCAGTTCTCTGTTCTTAACGCTACCTCGCTAACGCGGGAAATGGCGAATAGTTTGAAAAAAAAAAAAAAAATATATATATATATATATATATATATATATATATATATATATATATATATATATATATATATATATATATATCTTTCTTTCATACTATTCGCCATTTCCCGCATTAGCGAGGTAGCGTTAAGAACAGAGGACTGGGCCTTTGAGGGAATATCCTCACATGGCCCCCTTCTCTGTACCTTCTTTTGGAAAATTAAAAAAAAATGAGAGGGGAGGATTTCCAGCCCCCCGCTCCCTTCCCTTTTAGTCGCCTTCTACGACACGCAGGGAATACGTGGGAAGTATTCTTTCTCCCCTATCCCCAAGGATAATATATATATATATATATATATATATATATATATATATATATATATATATATATATATATATATATATATATATATATATATCATTGTTCCCCGTACTTGTTCGCTTTTCCCCGCATTAGCGACGTAGCGCCAGGAACAGACGATGGAAAGACCTCATTTTCTCCTCCCATTCTCTAGCTATCATGTGTAATGCACTGAAAGAACAGACCCAGGCCCCCACAGTCCTTTCCGCGGTTTACAAGAGATGTCTTATAGGCATCTTTCAAAAATAAACTGTTTACCACCGGTATTCCACCTGCTCCATCCAACTTCTAGAATGAAATTCCGTCAACCTTTCTGTTCAAGACGTTTGATAAGTAGCATTTGCATAAACTGTGTGTTTGTGTATGTGTGTGTGTGTGTGTGTGTGTGTGTGTGTGTGTGTGTGTGTGTTGGCAAGCGGTCTGCATAAAGGTTGGTATATTATCATTGATCATATTAATTTGAGCCTTCGAGGAGGATGAGCACTCCCCACTTGACTCCTTCCGTTTCTCTTTTTAGAAACTTAAATATAAAGAGGGGAGGGTTTCCAGCCACCCGCTCGCGCTCCCTTAGTCGTTTTCTACAACACGCGGGGAATACCTGGGAAGTATTCTTTCTCCCATTTACATATTTTCTTTCTGTGAGGATGTCAGAATATTTTCTTTTGGGGGGTATATTTGATGGCTCATACTTTTTTGTGTATTGATTATATGTTCATATGCATGAATAGCTGGGTGTTCGCTTGCTCTGTTAAATGCTGTTTCGGTTGTACGCGTTTTCGGATATGTTTTCGTTTTTATCTCTGCCTCAAGACTGAAACACTCCCTCCTCGTACGGTACAAATAGGTAATTACACCCCAGTTTAAGCCAGATGCACGCGCGCGCGTCTGTGTGTGTGTGTGTGTGTGTGTGTGTGTGTGTGTGTGTGTACATTTGTAAAGCAAAGACCTTGCATATTTTCTCTAACATGGGTAAAAAGCACGATAACTAAGCAAAACACTTTCAGATGCTGAGTTTCTGATGTGTTTAAATCCATAAGAAGTAGACATAGTTAAGTTAACATCATATATTTTTCCCAGGTGAGCAACGAGCTTGTAAAGTCGTAACCATTATCTTGGTGAGATATACGCAATCTAATGTTTTTCTTTACATATCTGATCCAGTCATCTTTCCTAAGCTTTTCTATTTTTTTTTTTTTCACGTGAACGCCACCTATCAGTATCCTTCCTTACATATGTCCCTTACACCCATGTGTTTATTCCTTCCCATGTGTCCCACAGGCACGTGTTACCTATCTTTACCCAAATGAAACACAATGTAGGACATAATGGGAAGGGTTATGAGCTATGGGCTTATTAAGTAAAAGCCGAGGACATTAACAAGAAGCCATATATCAAGTCTTCAGCTTCTCGTTACCACAGCATAAAGTGTGCGATATATTATTCTAGGTCTCCAGTTCTGTAATGATTTATGAATTTTGAAGATGATAGATTACTTAGACGATGGTCTATGATTCCATATTGGTGATCAATATACGAAAATTTTGAGGTTAGTTTTAGTTATGATTTATATAGATATTTAAGGTTCATCAAAAATGATTCACTCGAGACTGTAATGATCAGCATAAAATGAATAATGCAGACGAGACGTTAAAGATTCTCACAAGGAAGTAAATTTCTCAACAGATGGAGAGTTCTGTCCAGAGATTACTTTACGTCTATCTTCGCACCTCTTTTTCTCTCGGCTCCTATTGTATGACTGAGACGCCTTGTGGTATAATTGGGGTGCCCAAGGTATATTCGGCGAGCCTTATGATATACTTGGAGAGCCTTATGGTATGCTTGGGCGCCAAATGTAAACTTGGGGAGCTTAAGGGAAATTCGGGGAGCCGAATGGTATACTTGAGAGCCTTATGGTATACTCAGGACGTCTAATGGTAAATCGAGAGGCCTTGTGGCACACTTGGGACGTCATATGGTATACCTGGAGCGCCTTAAGATATATTTGAGACACCTTATGGTATGCTTGAGGCGTCTTATGGTATACTTGGGGCGAAGCACTGGAAAGATATATATGATTGAGTTAATTTGTTCATTATATTTACTGGTTGTCACATTAATAATGTTCATTAGGTTTATTGGTTGTCACATTAATAATGTTCATTATATTTACTGGTTGTCACATTGATAATGCTCATTATATTTCCTGGTTGTCACATTAATAATGTTCATTATATTTACTGGTTGTCACATTTATAGAGTTCATTATGTTTATTGGTTGTCACATTAATAACGTTCATTATATTTACTGGTTGTCACATTGATAGTGTTCATTATGTTTATTGGCTGTCACATTAATAGTGTTCAGTAGGTTTATTGGTTGTCACATCAATAATGTTCATTATATTTACTGACTGTCACATTAATAATGTTCATTAGGTTTATTGGTTGTCACATTAATAGTGTTCATTATATTTACTGATTGTCACATTAATAATGTGTCATTAGGTTTATTGGTTGTCACATATAATGTTCATTATATTACTGATTGCACATTAATAATGTTCATTAGTTTATTGGTTGTCACATTAATATGTTCATTAGGTTTATTGGTTGTCACATTGATAATGTTCATTATATTTACTGGCTGTCACATTGATAATGTTCATTATATTTACTGGTTGTCACATTAATAATGTTCATTATATTTACTGATTGTCACATTATAAGTTCATTAGTTTATTGGTTGTCACATTAATAGTGTTTCATTATAGGTTTATTGTTGGTGTCACATTGATAATGTTCATTATATTACTGGTTGTCACATATAATGTTCATTATATTTACTGATGTCATATATATTGGTTGTCACATTAATAGTGTTCATTATATTTACTGATTGTCACATTAATAATGTTCATTAGGTTTATTGGTTGTCACATTAATAATGTTCATTATATTTACTGATTGTCACATTAATAATGTTCATTAGGTTTATTGGTTGTCACATTAATAATGTTCATTATATTTACTGATTGTCACATTAATAATGTTCATTAGGTTTATTGGTTGTCACATTAATAGTGTTCATTAGGTTTATTGGTTGTCACATTGATAATGTTCATTATATTTACTGGTTGTCACATTGATAATGTTCATTATATTTACTGGTTGTCACATTAATAATGTTCATTAGGTTTATTGGTTGTCACATTAATAGTGTTCATTATATTTACTGATTGTCACATTAATAATGTTCATTAGGTTTATTGGTTGTCACATCAATAATGTTCATTATATTTACTGATTGTCACATTAATAATGTTCATTAGGTTTATTGGTTGTCACATTAATAGTGTTCATTAGGTTTATTGGTTGTCACATTAATAGTGTTCATTAGGTTTATTGGTTGTCACATCAATAATGTTCATTATATTTACTGGCTGTCACATTGATAATGTTCATTATATTTACTGGTTGTCACATTAATAATGTTCATTATATTTACTGATTGTCACATTAATAATGTTTATTAGGTTTATTGGTTGTCACATTAATAGTGTTCATTAGGTTTATTGGTTGTCACATTGATAATGTTCATTATATTTACTGGTTGTCACATTAATAGTGTTCATTATATTTCCAGGTTGTCACATTAATATTGTTCATTATATTTACTGGTTGTCACATTAATAACGTTCATTATATTTACTGGTTGTCACATTCATAGTGTTCATTATGTTTATTGGTTGTCACATTAATAACCCAATGAAAGTGATAATTCAAGAGCAAACTTACATTCAAGATGTATTATGTTATTTTGTGTGAAGTTTCCATTACCTTCTTTTTTCAAATGAGGCCTTGAAGGCGTCGGAAGTGGCTGTCATCGTCGCATAACTTTAACATTTGAGCGACTGTTGACCCCTAAGGATAACTTGACAAGCTGGTTCACACTCAACACGTACTATACCTACGCTCAACCCCCAGTTAAAAGTTCCGTAGTCAGCCCCTTTAGAGGATTGACTGTAGTGAAGCAGTGAGTTTCCTGGGCAGGTAATGATGCTGGGCTGCAGCTTGGCAAGACCCGGGGGCTTGCCATTTATGGCTTCCAGCCTAAATTTTGAACGTGAGACGACATATCCGATTTCTAATTACATGAACAGAGGAGTGCTTCTCCAGGGAAGGAATAGTGGTTCCAACAATGGTGTATGGCTGCGAGGCGTGGGCTATGGATAGAGTTGTGCGCAGGAGGGTGGATGTGCTGGAAATGAGATGTTTGAGGACAATGTGTGGTGTGAGGTGGTTTGATCGAGTAAGTAATGTAAGGGTAAGAGAGATGTGTGGAAATAAAAAGAGTGTGGTTGAGAGAGCAGAAGAGCATGTTTTGAAATGGTTTGGTCACATGGAGAGAATGAGTGAGGAAAGATTGACCAAGAGGATATATGTGTCAGAGGTGGAGGGAACGAGGAGAAGTGGGAGACCAAATTGGAGGTGGAAAGATGGAGTGAAAAAGATTTTGTGTGATCGGGGCCTGAACATGCAGGAGGGTGAAAGGCGTGAAAGGAATAGAGTGAATTGCAACGATGTGGTATACCGGGGTCGACGTGCTGTCAGTGGATTGAACCAGGGCATGTGAAGCGTCTGGGGTAAACAATGGAAAGTTGTGTGGGGCCTGGATGTGGAAAGGGAGCTGTGGTTTCGGTGCATCATTACATGATAGCTAGAGACTGAGTGTGAACGAATGGGGCCTTTGTTGTCTTTTCCTAGCGCTACCTCGCACACATGAGGGGGGAGGGGGTTGTTATTCCATGTGTGGCGAGGTGGCGATGAGAATGAATAAAGGCAGACAGTATGAATTGTGTACATGTGTATATATGTATATGTCTGTGTGTGTATATATATGTGTACATTGAGATGTATAGGTATGTATATTTGCGTGTGTGGACGTGTATGTATATACATGTGTATGTGGGCGGGTTGGGCCATTCTTTCGTCTGTTTCCTTGCGCTACCTCGCTAACGCGGGAGACAGCGACAAAGTAAAATAAATGAAATAAATAAATATATATATATTTCGGTGGTTTCGGTGCATTATTACATGACAGCTAGAGACTGAGTGTGAACGAATGGGACCTTTGGTGTCTTTTCCTAGCGCAACTCGCACACATGAGGGGGGAGGGGGTTGTTATTCCATGTGTGGCGAGGTGGCGATGGGAACAGATAAAGGCAGACAGTATGAATTATGCACATGTGTACATATGTATATGTCTGTGTGTGTATATATATGTGTACATTGAGATGTATAGGTATGTATATTTGCGTGTGTGGACGTGTATGTATATACATGTGTATGTGGGCGGGTTGGGCCATTCTTTCGTCTGTTTCCTTGCGCTACCTCGCTAACGCGGGAGACAGCGACAAAGCAAAAAAAAAAAAAAAAAATAAATAAATAGATAAATATATATATGTATATATATTATTTTATTTATATTTTATTATACTTTGTCGCTGTCTCCAGCTTTTGCGAGGTAGCGCAAGGAAACAGACGAAAGAAATGCCCCCCCCCCCCCATACACATGTATATACATACGTCCACACACGCAAATATACATACCTACACAGCTTTCCATGGTCTACACCAGACGCTTCACATGCCCTGATTCAATCCACTGACAGCACGTCAACCCCGGTATACCACATCGCTCCAATTCACTCTATTCCTTGCCCTCCTTTCACCCTCCTGCATGTTCAGGCCCCGATCACACAAAATCTTTTTCACTCCATCTTTCCACCTCCAATTTGGTCTCCCTCTTCTCCTCGTTCCCTCCACCTCCGACACATATATCCTCTTGGTCAATCTTTCCTCACTCATTCTCTCCATGTGCCCAAACCACATCAAAACACCCTCTTCTGCTCTCTCAACCACGCTCTTTTTATTTCCACACATCTCTCTTACCCTTACGTTACTCACTCGATCAAACCACCTCACACCACACATTGTCCTCAAACATCTCATTTCTAGCACATCCATCCTCCTGCGCACAACTCTATCCATAGCCCACGCCTCGCAACCATACAACATTGTTGGAACCACTATTCCTTCAAACATACCCATTTTTGCTTTCCGAGATAATGTTCTCGACTTCCACACATTCTTCAAGGCTCCCAGAATTTTCGCCCCCTCCCCCACCCTATGATCCACTTCCGCTTCCATGGTTCCATCCGCTGCCAGATCCACTCCTAGATATCTAAAACACTTCACTTCCTCAAGTTTTTCTCCATTCAAACTCACCTCCCAATTGACTTGACCCTCAACCCTACTGTACCTAATAACCTTGCTCTTATTCACATTTACTCTTAACTTTCTTCTTCCACACACTTTACCAAACTCAGTCACCAGCTTCTGCAGTTTCTCACATGAATCAGCCACCAGCGCTGTATCATCAGCGAACAACAACTGACTCACTTCCCAAGCTCTCTCATCCCCAACAGACTTCATACTTGCCCCTCTTTCCAAAACTCTTGCATTTACCTCCCTAACAACCCCATCCATAAACAAATTAAACAACCATGGAGATATCACACACCCCTGCCGCAAACCTACATTCACTGAGAACCAATCACTTTCCTCTCTTCCTACACGTACACATGCCTTACATCCTCGATAAAAACTTTTCACTGCTTCTAACAACTTTCCTCCCACACCATATATTCTTAATACCTTCCACAGAGCATCTCTATCAACTCTATCATATGCCTTCTCCAGATCCATAAATGCTACATACAAATCCATTTGCTTTTTTAAGTATTTCTCACATACATTCTTCAAAGCAAACACCTGATCCACACATCCTCTACTACTTCTGAAACCACACTGCTCTTCCCCAATCTGATGCTCTGTACATGCCTTCACCCTCTCAATCAATACCCTCCCATATAATTTACCAGGAATACTCAACAAACTTATACCTCTGTAATTTGAGCACTCACTCTTATCCCCTTTGCCTTTGTACAATGGCACTATGCACGCATTCCGCCAATCCTCAGGCACCTCACCATGAGTCATACATACATTAAATAACCTTACCAACCAGTCAACAATACAGTCACCCCCTTTTTTAATAAATTCCACTGCAATACCATCCAAACCTGCTGCCTTGCCGGCTTTCATCTTCCGCAAAGCTTTTACTACCTCTTCTCTGTTTACCAAATCATTTTCCCTAACCCTCTCACTTTGCACACCACCTCGACCAAAACACCCTATATCTGCCACTCTATCATCAAACACATTCAACAAACCTTCAAAATACTCACTCCATCTCCTTCTCACATCACCACTACTTGTTATCACCTCCCCATTTGCGCCCTTCACTGAAGTTCCCATTTGCTCCCTTGTCTTACGCACTTTATTTACCTCCTTCCAGAACATCTTTTTATTCTCCCTAAAATTTAATGATACTCTCTCACCCCAACTCTCATTTGCCCTTTTTTTTCACCTCTTTCACCTTTCTCTTGACCTCCTGTCTCTTTCTTTTATACATCTCCCACTCAATTGCATTTTTTCCCTGCAAAAATCGTCCAAATGCCTCTCTCTTTCACTAATACTCTTACTTCTTCATCCCACCACTCACTACCCTTTCTAATCAACCCACCTCCCACTCTTCTCATGCCACAAGCATCTTTTGCGCAATCCATCACTGATTCCCTAAATACATCCCATTCCTCCCCCACTCCCCTTACTTCCATTGTTCTCACCTTTTTCCATTCTGTACTCAGTCTCTCCTGGTACTTCCTCACACAGGTCTCCTTCCCAAGCTCACTTACTCTCACCACCCTCTTCACCCCAACATTCACTCTTCTTTTCTGAAAACCCATACAAATCTTCACCTTAGCCTCCACAAGATAGTGATCAGACATCCCTCCAGTTGCACCTCTCAGCACATTAACATCCAAAAGTCTCTCTTTCGCACGCCTGTCAATTAACACGTAATCCAATAACGCTCTCTGGCCATCTCTCCTACTTACATAAGTATACTTATGTATATCTCGCTTTTTAAACCAGGTATTCCCAATCATCAGTCCTTTTTCAGCACATAAATCTACAAGCTCTTCACCATTTCCATTTACAACACTGAACACCCCATGTATACCAATTATTCCCTCAACTGCCACATTACTCACCTTTGCATTCAAATCACCCATCACTATAACCCGGTCTCGTGCATCCAAACCACTAACACACTCATTCAGCTGCTCCCAAAACACTTGCCTCTCATGATCTTTCTTCTCATGCCCAGGTGCATATGCACCAATAATCACCCACCTCTCTCCATCAACTTTCAGTTTTACCCATATCAATCGAGAATTTACTTTCTTACATTCTATCACATACTCCCACAACTCCTGTTTCAGGAGTATTGCTACTCCTTCCCTTGCTCTTGTCCTCTCACTAACCCCTGACTTTATATATATATATATATATATATATATATATATATATATATATATATATATATATATATATATATATATATATATATATATATATATATATATATATATATATATATATATATATATATATATATATATATATATATATATATATATATATATATATATATATATATATATACAGAGAGAGAGAGAGAGAGAGAGAGAGAGAGAGAGAGAGAGAGAGAGAGAGAGAGAGAGAGAGAGAGAGAGTCACAAAAGTCACGTGATTCACGTATATGTTTATGTATGTATGTATGTATGTATGTATGTTGTACGTGTGTATGTATGTATGCATGTATGTATGTATGTATGCATGTATGTATGTATGTATTTATTATGCTTGTATGTATGTATGTATGTATGTATGTATGTATGTATGTATGTATGTATGTATTTATGTATGTATATATTTATGTATGTGCGTATGTATGCATGTATTATGTATGTATGCATGTATGTGAGTGTGTATAACTGGAGAAATAGCCTGTTAGTAGGGCCTAAGAGACTTCTGACGCTCATGAAGGAGGCGACGCTTGTGAGAGTGAAGAGAAATTTTGTCTTTTTAGGGGAATAAGAAACCCTATTAAGAGGCATGCGTGAGGAGTCTTATGTAAGAGGCATATGTGAGGAGTCTTATGTAAGAGGCATGTCTGAGGAGTCTTATATAAGAGGCATGTGTGAAGAGTCTTATGCAAGAGGCATGTGGAAGGAGTCTTATGCAAGAGGCATGTGTGAGGAGTCTTATATAAGAGGCATGTGTGAAGAGTCTTATGCAAGAGGCATGTGTGAGGAGTCTTATATAAGAGGCATGTGTGAAGAGTCTTATGCAAGAGGCATGTGTGAGGAGTCTTATACGAGAGGCATGTGTGAAGAGTCTTATGCAAGAGGCATATGTAAGGAGTCTTATGAAAGAGGCATGCGTGAGGAGTCTTATGTAAGAGGCATGTGTGAAGAGTCTTATGTAAGAGGCATGTGTGAGAAGTCTTACATAAGAGGCATGTGTGAAGAGTCTTATGCAAGAGGCATGTGTGCGGAGTCTTATGTAAGAGGGAAATTACTGTATCATGATGATGACAGAGATGACATACAAGCTAACTTTTTTATGGTGCAAAAATAGAACCTCCGTCGCACTGATAAATGAGAAACTCTTGTGATTTATAGAAGAAAAAATGACGCAAATTAGGAAGTGGCCGATGACGTTCCTGAAGGCTAGTGAGGCGGCCTTAGCTGCGGAAGCCAAGGTATTGTGTTTTGTGTAGGGAATACCCCCCCCCCCCCCCCATCTCTTGCTACAGTGTTAACGCTTGCCACTCGCTCGTTAGCTATCCGTACGACGGTTGAGATGGTTGTTAAAGTTCTTAACGACTCGCACACCGAGTGTAATAGGACAGAGCGACGTTGGAAGGATTTTATAGGTGATGCAGCCTGCCTGAGCGTGCGTGTTGTGACTGTTGCCAGAGTTGTGAGGAGGGAGGTGGTAAAGTCAAGTGGAGGGGAATATCATCGACCACTTAGTGTCCTATGAAAACCAACACACATATTGACGCACTGACATAATCACACAAACTCACGGATGACTATCTACCTCTTCATATATATACATAACATACAAAAGAAATGCCCAATAGATGATGACCCACGAGTGCAGAACTCCTCTCCCGTGCTGTACAAGTAAGTCATCGCATGTAAGCGATTACACACACACACACACACACACACACACACTGGCCAGCTCAACCTCTGACCCGGGCGAAGCGTTGGTCTTTACGATAAGGTGATGGTAAAGTGTAACTTGCTGCTGGTTATATCTCTCACCCAACGTCACCGTTATGTGCCATTGTCTAAGATTATGTGTCTCGTAACACGACCCCCAGATGGTGCTGGCTCCCACGTCGTTGTTGTTCCTGAGTCTAGTTGTGTAGAGGTCGTTGTGAGGACTGGTAATCTAGGCGTTCTAGGTCCTGGTAACTTAGCAGGTGAGAAGTTCTAGAGTTTGGTTATTCACTTCCTCTAAAGCCTCCTTGCTTGGTTGGTCTTGAGCATGGTAGACTAGTCATTCTAGTGCTTAGCTGTTTAAACGTTCTAAGTCTGGTAGTTGGTTAGTTTAGGGTCTGGTGGTTTAGTTTGTGTAGAGATTTTGTCGTCCTTTTGAAGTCTGTTAAGTCTTTTGTGTAAGTGTCATTCGCCCCTCTCTCGTGCTGTACAAATAGGTAATTGCAAGTAAGCGATCACACACACACACACACATGCACACACACACTAGCCAGCTTAGTCTGACCTAGGCGAAGTGGTTCCTGCAGTGTTTGTCGGTTATGGAGCCTGATAGTGGTTACCTGAATGCGTTTGTCGTTCCTCCTGGGAGGTATCATTATCATCTGATCAATCTGGTAATTTTCTTTCGATTGCTGGAATGTGGCTGTCATTCTAGCGCCTAATCATAATTCTTCACCTTTGTATTTGTTTACTAAGCTAATCGTTCAAATTTATTAGATACTATGAAGTTTTAGTAATTATCACATAGTTTGAATTCTTTTTGATATCAGGAAGTTCCTTTTGGTTCTGATCTTGGTTCTTAAGTCTGGTAATCGTACTGCAGCGTGGGAGCTACTCATAAGCTTGAGGTAGCTAAGAAATGTAGTTGCTATTGTATGGTGGTTATTCTGTCAAGCGGTCGACGTTTATTATGTTAAACGTTTCAGAATTTGATTGTTACTCTGGATGTTTCTGGATGGTTTCGAGTTTGTAGTCATCTACCACTCGTTTAGCGGCTGATGATACTTGTTCTGAAGTCAGAGTAATTCTAGAATATTCAAATTACCTGAGAATATAATATGTTATCATGGTGGAGTTTTCATATGATCCTTCCATCGTCTACAAGACATACCAAGAGCTAACAATCTTCACCGCTCTTGTGATCAGTACCTGAGAACACTACCAGCTTAGTGATTCCTTGTGCCTTGTGTCGAGCAGTCGTGAAGTTGTCACATTCATGTGGTCTTCACTGAAGCTCCAACCACTCTGAACTAGAAGTAGTCATGAATGAGCCAGAGGACTGTTGGTCTGGCAAAGTCCTTTTTTCAGACCCTTCCAGCTGGAGATCCAGAGGTTTGGCAACGTTTTTCTTCCAGACCCCAGCAGCTGGAAAGCCAGAGGGGCTGGCAACGCCTTTGTCCCACACACTGGTAGCTGGAAAATAAAAGGAGCTGGCAATGTTCTTGTTCCAGACAACAACGGCTGGAAAGCCAGGGGGCTGGCACGTCCATTTTCCAGACCCTAGCAGCTGGTTAAGCCTGAGGGACTTGTAACATCTTTGCTTCAGAACCCAGCAACTGCAAAGCCAGAGGAGCTGGCAACGTTCTTGTTCCAGATCCCAGTAGCCAACTGAAACGCTCTTTAGTTGTGATTCCAGGATGATAAGGGCTATTGGCATTGTCCTCACAATTTGTTATTGGAAAAATTCTATCAATATTTGTTTGTTATGGAGAGAGTCTTACACTCATGTCGCCTGTGTGGTGGTATATATATGTTTGTGTGTGTGTGTGTGTTTTTTTGGAGTATGTATGTGTATGTGTGTGTATGTGAAATTATATATATATATATATGTATATTATTATTGTTATATGGATTGAAAAAATTTACTTCCACGTATTCCTCGCGTGTCGTAGAAAGCGACTAGAGGGGACGGGAGCGGGGGCCCCAGAAATCCTCCCCTCCTTGTATTAACTTTCTAAAATGGGAAACAGAAGAAGGAGTCACGCGGGGAGTGTCATCCTCCTCGAAGGCTCAGAGTGGGGTGCCTAAATGTGTGTGGATGTAACCAAGATGTGAAAAAAGGAGAGATAGGTAGTATGTTTGAGAAAGGAACCTGGATGTTTTGGCTCTGAGTGAAACGAAGCTCAAGGGTAAAGGGGAAGAGAGGTTTGGGAATGTCTGGGAGTAAAGTCAGGGGTTAGTGAGAGGGACAGAGCAAGGGAAGGAGTAGCAATACTCTGAAACAGGAGTTGTGGGAGTATGTGATAGAGTGTAAGAAAGTAAATTCTCGATTAATATGGGTAAAACTGAAAGTTGATGGAGAGAGTGGGTGATTATTGGTGCATATGCACCTGGGCATGAGAAGAAAGATCAGAGAGGCAAGTGTTTTGGGAGCAGCTGAATGAGTGTGTTAGTGGTTTTGATGCACGAGACCGGGTTATAGTGATGGGTGATTTGAATGCAAAGGTGAGTAATGTGGCAGTTGAGGGAATAATTGGTATACATGGGGTGTTCAGTGTTGTAAATGGAAATGGTGAAGAGCTTGTAGATTTATGTGCTGAAAAAGGACTGATGATTGGGAATACCTGGTTTAAAAAGCGAGATATACATAAGTATACTTATGTAAGTAGGAGAGATGGCCAGAGAGCGTTATTGGATTACGTGTTAATTGACAGGCGTGCGAAAGAGAGACTTTTGGATGTTAATGTGCTGAGAGGTGCAACTGGAGGGATGTCTGATCATTATCTTGTGGAGGCTAAGGTGAAGATTTGTATGGGTTTTCAGAAAAGAAGAGTGAATGTTGGGGTGAAGAGGGTGGTGAGAGTAAGTGAGCTTGGGAAGGAGACTTGTGTGAGGAAGTACCAGGAGAGACTGAGTACAGAATGGAAAAAGGTGAGAACAATGGAAGTAAGGGGAGTGGGGGAGGAATGGGATGTATTTAGGGAATCAGTGATGGATTGCGCAAAAGATGCTTGTGGCATGAGAAGGTGGGAGGTGGGTTGATTAGAAAGGGTAGTGAGTGGTGGATGAAGAAGTAAGAGTATTAGTGAAAGAGAAGAGAGAGGCATTTGGACGTTTTTTTGCAGGGAAAAAATGCAATTGAGTGGGAGATGTATAAAAGAAAGAGACAGGAGGTCAAGAGAAAGGTGTAAGAGGTGAAAAAAAGGGCAAATGAGAGTTGGGGTGAGAGAGTATCATTAAATTTTAGGGAGAATAAAAAGATGTTCTGGAAGGAGGTAAATAAAGTGCGTAAGACAAGGGAGCAAATGGGAACTTCAGTGAAGGGCGCAAATGGGGAGGTGATAACAAGTAGTGGTGATGTGAGAAGGAGATGGAGTGAGTATTTTGAAGGTTTGTTGAATGTGTTTGATGATAGAGTGGCAGATATAGGGTGTTTTGGTCGAGGTGGTGTGCAAAGTGAGAGGGTTAGGGAAAATGATTTGGTAAACAGAGAAGAGGTAGTTAAAGCTTTGCGGAAGATGAAAGCCGGCAAGGCAGCAGGTTTGGATGGTATTGCAGTGGAATTTATTAAAAAAGGGGGTGACTGTATTGTTGACTGGTTGGTAAGGTTATTTAATGTATGTATGACTCATGGTGAGGTGCCTGAGGATTGGCGGAATGCGTGCATAGTGCCATTGTACAAAGGCAAAGGGGATAAGAGTGAGTGCTCAAATTACAGAGGTATAAGTTTGTTGAGTATTCCTGGTAAATTATATGGGAAGATATTGATTGAGAGGGTGAAGGCATGTACAGAGCATCAGATTGGGGAAGAGCAGTGTGGTTTCAGAAGTGGTAGAGGGTGTGTGGATCAGGTGTTTGCTTTGAAGAATGTATGTGAGAAATACTTAGAAAAGCAAATGGATTTGTATGTAGCATTTATGGATCTGGAGAAGGCATATGATAGAGTTGATAGAGATGCTCTGTGGAAGGTATTAAGAATATATGGTGTGGGAGGCAAGTTGTTAGAAGCAGTGAAAAGTTTTTATCGAGGATGTAAGGCATGTGTACGTGTAGGAAGGGAGGAAAGTGATTGGTTCTCAGTGAATGTAGGTTTACGGCAGGGGTGTGTGATGTCTCCATGGTTGTTTAATTTGTTTATGGATGGGGTTGTTAGGGATGTGAATGCAAGAGTTTTGGAAAGAGGGGCAAGTATGAAGTCTGTTGGGGATGAGAGAGCTTGGGAAGTGAGTCAGTTGTTGTTCGCTGATGATACAGCGCTGGTGGCTGATTCATGCGAGAAACTGCAGAAGCTGGTGACTGAGTTTGGTAAAGTGTGTGAAAGAAGAAAGTTAAGAGTAAATGTGAATAAGAGCAAGGTTATTAGGTACAGTAGGGTTGAGGGTCAAGTCAATTGGGAGGTGAGTTTGAATGGAGAAAAACTGGAGGAAGTGAAGTGTTTTAGATATCTGGGAGTGGATCTGGCAGCGGATGGAACCATGGAAGCGGAAGTGGATCATAGGGTGGGGGAGGGGGCGAAAATTCTGGGAGCCTTGAAGAATGTGTGGAAGTCGAGAACATTATCTCGGAAAGCAAAAATGGGTATGTTTGAAGGAATAGTGGTTCCAACAATGTTGTATGGTTGCGAGGCGTGGGCTATGGATAGAGTTGTGCGCAGGAGGATGGATGTGCTGGAAATGAGATGTTTGAGGACAATATGTGGTGTGAGGTGATTTGATCGAGTAAGTAACGTAAGTGTAAGAGAGATGTGTGGAAATAAAAAGAGTGTGGTTGAGAGAGCAGAAGAGGGTGTTTTGAAATGGTTCGGGCACATGGAGAGAATGAGTGAGGAAAGATTGACCAAGAGAATATATGTGTCGGAGGTGAAGGGAACGAGGAGAAGAGGGAGACCAAATTGGAGGTGGAAAGATGGAGTGAAAAAGATTTTGTGTGATCGGGGCCTGAACATGCAGGAGGGTGAAAGGAGGGCAAGGAATAGAGTGAATTGGAGCGATGTGGTATACCGGGGTTGACGTGCTGGCAGTGGATTGAATCAAGGCATGTGAAACGTCTGGGGTAAACCATGGAAAGCTGTGTAGGTATGTATATTTGCGTGTGTGGCCGTATGTATATACATGTGTATGGGGTGGGTTGGGCCATTTCTTTCGTCTGTTTCCTTGCGCTACCTCGCAAACGCGGGAGACAGCGACAAAGCAAAACAAAAAAAAAAAAAATATATATATATATATATATCTTTCTTCTTTTTCTTTCAAACTATTCGCCATTTCCCGCGTTAGCGAGGTAGCGTTAAGAACAGAGGACTGGGCCTTTTTTGGAATATCCTCACCTGGCCCCCTCTGTTCCTTCTTTTGGAAAATTAAAAAAAAAAAAAAAAACGAGATGGGAGGATTTCCAGCCCCCCGCTCCCTCCCCTTTTAGTCGCCTTCAACGACACGCAGGGAATACATGGGAAGTATTCTTAATCCCCTATCCCCAGGGATAATATATATATATATATATATATATATATATATATATATATATATATATATATATATATATATATATATATATATATATATATATATGTATATATATATATATTTTTTTTTTTTATTTATTATACTTTGTCGCTGTCTCCCGCGTTTGCGAGGTAGCGCAAGGAAACAGACGAAAGAAAATGGCCCAACCCCCCCCATACACATGTATATACATACGTCCACACACGCAAATATACATACCTACACAGCTTTCCATGGCTTACCCCAGACGTTTCACATGCCTTGATTCAATCCACTGACAGCACGTCAACCCCGGTATACCACATCGCTCCAATTCACTCTATTCCTTGCCCTCCTTTCACCCTCCTGCATGTTCAGGCCCCGATCACACAAAATCTTTTTCACTCCATCTTTCCACCTCCAATTTGGTCTCCCTCTTCTCCTCGTTCCCTCTACCTCCGACACATATATCCTCTTGGTCAATCTTTCCTCACTCATTCTCTCCATGTGCCCAAACCACTTCAAAACACCCTCTTCTGCTCTCTCAACCACGCTCTTTTTATTTCCACACATCTCTCTTACCCTTACGTTACTCACTCGATCAAACCACCTCACACCACACATTGTCCTCAAACATCTCATTTCCAGCACATCCATCCTCCTGCGCACAACTCTATCCATAGCCCACGCCTCGCAACCATACAACATTGTTGGAACCACTATTCCTTCAAACATACCCATTTTTGCTTTCCGAGATAATGTTCTCGACTTCCACACATTCTTCAAGGCTCCCAGAATTTTCGCCCCCTCCCCCACCCTATGATCCACTTCCGCTTCCATGGTTCCATCCGCTGCCAGATCCACTCCCAGATATCTAAAACACTTCACTTCCTCCAGTTTTTCTCCATTCAAACTCACCTCCCAATTGACTTGACCCTCAACCCTACTGTACCTAATAACCTTGCTCTTATTCACATTAACTCTTAACTTTCTTCTTCCACACACTTTACCAAACTCAGTCACCAGCTTCTGCAGTTTCTCACATGAATCAGCCACCAGCGCTGTATCATCAGCGAACAACTGACTCACTTCCAAAGCTCTCTCATCCCCAACAGACTTCATACTTGCCCTTCTTTCCAAAACTCTTGCATTTACCTCCCTAACAACCCCATCCATAAACAAATTAAACAACCATGGAGACATCACACACCCCTGCCGCAAACCTACATTCACTGAGAACCAATCACTTTCCTCTCTTCCTACACGTACACATGCCTTACATCCTCGATAAAAACTTTTCACTGCTTCTAACAACTTTCCTCCCACACCATATATTCTTAATACCTTCCACAGAGCATCTCTATCAACTCTATCATATGCCTTCTCCAGATCCATAAATGCTACATACAAATCCATTTGCTTTTCTAAGTATTTCTCACATACATTCTTCAAAGCAAACACCTGATCCACACATCCTCTATCACTTCTGAAACCACACTGCTCTTCCCCAATCTGATGCTCTGTACATGCCTTCACCCTCTCAATCAATACCCTCCCATATAATTTACCATATATATATATATATATATATATATATATATATATATATATATATATATATATATATATATATATATATATATATACATATTTATATATATATATATATATATATATATATATATATATATATATATATATATATATATATATATATATATATATATATATATATATATATCTACGTTGAAATGTATAGGTATATATGTGCGTGTGTGGACGTGTATGTATATACATGTGTATGTGGGTGGGTTGGGCCGTTCTTTCGTCTGTTTCCTTGCGCTACCTCTCTAACGCGAGAGACAGCGACAAAGTATAATAAAATTATATATATATATATATTGGGATCAATATTCTACAGCGCCATTATGGAAAGACAACATGCTTAGCATTAAAGAGCTTCCTGCGTGTTAACTCATCACGTTTTTTTGTTGATTTAATTTTCTTTGGGAGACTGAAAGTTACCTTTTCAAAATTCATAATATTTCAAGAGTTCTTAATGAACAGATAAAATCCTTCTGTAATATAATGTTAATTCTATCCCATCTTTGAGCGAAAAGTCTCCAGCTTCTGATCCCGTGTGATGACTGAAGATGTCCCAGTAGACTGGTTGGGTAATGGGTGAAATGAAGGACGTGTCTCTTATTGACTAGGGAGGACAGATAAGTGGTAGCCATAGCTGCTGCGTACTGTGTATGAGTACCGTTAGTTAAATGAAGTTCAGAAGTTGCCTCCGTCACCTCTGATGTGAACATCAAGGAAATGTTCACGTGGGTTACAGCAATAACGACGCAGGGTTTATGATAAAGAAATTAGAAAGAGACCTCGACAGTCTTACTTCAGCAGCTACGTATCCCCCTCTTACAGATGTTCTAATAATGGTGTTATGAATTTTGAAATCACAAATATTGAAATATCCAATTAAGAATTATGACATAACTTGATAGTATCTCATAGAGCAAGAAAGTGAAACAGAAGGTTCTTATATTACATTTACACAATTTATCATGAATGATATATTAGTTTCGCGGTAGGATAACGAGCGGTAATATAAACAGGACATGCTTTACTACACATTGATAAATCCTCAAAAGCTTAACTATATTGATTTATAAGACTTCAAGAGTCATTTACCTAACTTGCTTCCTTCGCGATTTTTTTTTTCTTTTTTAGCTCCTTGCACTTATACGTCACAAGTTGTTGCATGAATTGCTTATTTTGACATGATCGTCTTTTCACGAAGTGAATTACAAATGAAGTTAATACAAAAGACCATTAAACAGACAGTCCAACAAGACTCAGACTGATTTCCAGCGCAGTGTTCAAGCTGCCTAAGAACACTAACCGGTAATATCTTCAGTTAAAAGTAACATGAAATCATTGTAGTTATTTCGCATAAGTTTATTATAAATAGTATTCTCTTTTATGTTATATCTACGGCTGTATGCGTTTGACTGGCCGCCAGCACTCTTCCGGTCTTTAATAACGGATGTGAAGTTCGTGAAAATTATCAAGTGTTAAGGAATTTCGGAGTTAATTGATTTAATTTGAATGACTTTATTCAGGGACCCTAGTACATTATGATAGGTGTACACGTTTGCAACACACCACAATAACGTATTCTAAAATACTAAATAAGCAAAGTCATATCATCACTAGTTTGTGATTTATATACATGTAAAAGTTAGCATTATCTTTGAAATAGTGTCTATTATCTTTTCTCTCATATTTTCTATGATTATTATTCGTTTTCTATGAATTGTGTTGAGCTGATACTTCGCCATATAATGTAATACGTAGCCTTCCTGCTGTTTGTCACAGAAGGAACAGAAGTAAATTATATGAATAGGTATATGTTGATATAAAAAACATGAGAGGTTGAAAATCATTTTTCATTGGCAATCTGTAAAATGACAAAAAAGATATATTGCAAATCATTCTTTTCACATAAAAGTATACATACGGTCCGAGACTAAGCTAGTGTCAAGGAATATGCATGGGTTTAAGTTTCTTTTTCATGTAAAGTTAGTAATGATCAACATTCCTTACAAAAACTAATCATCTCTGCTACACGGACAAAACTAAATTCATCTGATTCTTGAAATTCAATACTTGAAAGTTTGAGCGATATGGATGGCAAACTCTTGCCCGTGAGTTGTTTCCTTTAGTTATGATCAGGACAATATCTATATGTATAAGTTTATATATATATATATATATATATATATATATATATATATCATACTTTGTCGCTGTCTCCCGCGTTAGCAAGGTAGCGCAAGGAAACAAACGAAAGAATGGCCCAACCCACCCACATACACATATACATACATACACGTCCACACACGCACATACACATACCTATACATCTCACCGTATACATATATATATATATACACACACAGACATATGCATATATACACATGTACATAATTCATACTTGCTGCCCTTATTCATTCTCGTCGCCACCCCGCCACACATGAAATAACAACCCCTTCCCCCTGCATGTGCGCGAGGTAGCGCTAGGAAAACACAACAAAGGCCACATTCGTTCACACTCTGTCTCTAGCTGTCATGGATAATGCACTGAAACCACAGCTCCCTTTCCACATCCAGGCCCCATAAAACTTTCCATGGTTTACCCCAGACGCTTCTCATGCCCTGGTTCAATGCATTGACCCCGATATAACACATCGTTCCAATTCACTCTATTCCTTGCACGCCTTTCACCCTCCTGCATGCTCAGGCCCCGATCACTCAAAATCTTTTTCACTCCATCTTTTCACCTCCAATTTGGTCTCCCCACTTCTCCTCGTTCCCTCCACCTCTGAAACATATATCCTCTTTGTCAATCTTTCTTCACTCATTCTCTCCATGTGACCAAACCATTTCAAAACAACCTCTTCTTCTCTCTTGAACACACTCTTCTTATTACCCCATATCTCTCTTAACCTTTCATTACTTACTCGATCAAACCACTTCACACCACATGTGGTCCTCAAACATCTCATTTACAGCACATCCACCCTCCTCCGCACAACTCTATCTATAGCCCACGCCTCGCAATCATTTATCATTGTTGGAACCACTATTCCTTCAAACATACCCATTTTTGCTTTCCAAGAAAACGTTCTCGACTTCCACACATTCTTCAACGCTACCAGAACTTTCGCCCCCTCCGCCAACCTATGATTCACTTCCGCTTCCATAGTTCCATCCGCTTCCAAATCCACTCCCAGACATCTAAAACATTTCACTTCCTCCAGTTTTTCTCCATTCAAACTTACCTCCCAATTGACTTGTCCCTCAACCCTACTGTACCTAATAACCTTGCTCTTATTCACATTTACTCTCAGCTTTCTTCTTTCACACACTTTACCAATCTCAGTCACCCGCTTCTGCAGTTTTCTCCCGAATCAGCCACTCACTTCCCAAGCTCTCTCATCCACAACAGACTGCATACTTGCCCCTCTCTCCAAAATCTTGCATTCACCTCCCTAACAACCCCATCCATAAACAAATTAAACAACCATGGAGACATCACGCACCCCTGCCGCAAACCTACATTCACTGAGAACCAATCACTTTCCTCTCTTCCTACACGTACACATGCCTTACATCCTCGATAAAAACTTTTCACTGCTTCTGACAACTTGCCTCCCACACCATATATTCTTAATACCTTCCACAGAGCATCTCTATCAACTCCAACATATGCCTTCTCCAGATCCATGAATGCTACATACAAATCCATTTGCTTTTCTAAGTATTTCTCACATACATTCTTCAAAGCAAACACCTGATCCACACATCCTCTACCACTTCTGAAACCACACTGCTCTTCCCCAATCTGATGCGCTGTGCATACCTTCACCCTCTCAATCAATACCCTCCCATATAATTTACCAGGAATACTCAACAAACTTATACCTCTGTAATTTGAGCACTCACTTTTATCCCCTTTGCCTTTGTACAATGGCACTGTGCAAGCATTCCACCAATCTTTAGGCACCTCACCATGAGTCATACATACATTAAGTAATCTTACCAATCAGTCAACAATACAGTCACCCCCTTGTTCAATAAATTCCACTGCAGTACTATCCAAACCCGCTGCCTTGCCGGTTTTCATCCTCCACAAAGCTCTTACTACTTCTTTGTTTACCAATTCATTCTCCCTAACCCTCTCCCTTTGCACATCATCACGACCAAAACACCCTATATCTGTCACTCTATCATCAAACACATTCAACAAACCTTCAAAATACTCACTCTATCTCCATCTCACATCACCACTACTGTTTATCATCTCCCATTTGTTCCCTTGTCTTACGCACTTTATTTACCTCCTTCCAAAACATCTTTTTATTCCTCCTAAAATTTAATGATACTCTCTCACCTCAACTCTCATTTGCCCTCTTTTTCACCTCTTGCACCTTTCTCTTGACCTCTTGCCTCTTTCTTTTATACATCTCCCACTCATTTGCATTATTTCCCTGCAAAAATCGTCCAAATGCCTCTTTCTTCTCTTACACTAACAATCTTACCTCTTCGTCCCACCACTCACTACCCTTTCTAATCTGCCCGCCTTTCACGCTTCTCATGCCACAAGCATCTTTTGCAAAAACCATCATTGCTTCCCTAAATACATCCCATACCTCTCCACTCCCCTTACGTCCTTTGTTCTCACCTTTTTCCATTCTGTACTCAGTCTCTCCTGGTACTTCCTCTCACAAGTCTCCTTCCCAAGCTCATTTACTCTCACCACTCTCTTCACTCCAACATTCTCTCTCTATCATATCATATATTATTATATATATTTTGCTTTGTCGCTGTCTCCCGCGTTTGCGAGGTAGCGCAAGGAAACAGACGAAAGAAATGGCCCAACCCACCCCCATACACAATGTATACACACACGTCCACACACGCAAATATACATACCTATACATCTCAATGTACACATATATATACATACACAGACACATACATATATACCCATGCACATAATTCACACTGTCTGCCCCCATTCACTCCCATCGCCACCTCGCCACACATGGAATACCTTCCCCCTCCCCCCTCATGTGTGCGAGGTAGCACTAGGAAAAGACAACAAAGGCCCCATTCGTTCACAATGTCTCTAGCTGCCACGCAATAATGCCCGAAACCACAGCTCCCTTTCCACATCCAGGCCCCACACAACTTTCCATGGTTTACCCCAGACGCCTCACATGCCCTGATTCAATCCACTGACAGCACGTCAACCCCGGTATACCATATCGATCCAATTCACTCTATTCCTTGACCGCCTTTCACCCTCCTGCATGTTCAGGCCCCATTCATACAAAATCTTTTTCACTCCATCTTTCCACCTCCAATTTGGTCTCCCACTTCTCGTTCCCTCCACCTCCGACACATATATCCTCTTGGTCAATCTTTCCTCACTCATTCTCTCCATGTGCCCAAACCATTTCAAAACACCCTTTTATGCTCTCTCAACCACGCTCTTTTTATTTCCACACATCTCTCTTACCCTTACATTACTTACTCGATCAAACCACCTCACACCACACATTGTCCTCAAACATCTCATTTCCAGCACATCCACCCTCCTGCGCACAACTCTATCCATAGCCCACGCCTCGCAACCATACAACATTGTTGGAACCACTATTCCTTCAAACATACCCATTTTTGCTTTCCGAGATAATGTTCTCGACTTCCACACATTTTTCAAGGCTCCCAGGATTTTCGCCCCCTCCCCCACCCTATGATTCACTTCCGCTTCCATGGTTCTATCCGCTGCCAGATCCACTCCTAGATATCTAAAACACTTTACTTCCTCCAGTTTTTCTCCATTCAAACTTACCTCCCAATTGACTTGACCCTCAACCCTACAGTACCTAATAACCTTGCTCTTATTCACATTTACTCTTAACTTTCTTCTTTCACACACTTTACCAAACTCAGACACCAGCTTCTGCAGTTTCTCACACGAATCAGCCACCAGCGGTGTATCATCAGCGAACAACAACTGACTCACTTCCCAAGCTTTCTCATCCATAACAGACTTCATACTTGCCCCTCTTTCCAAAACTCTTGCATTCACCTCCCTAACAACCCCATCCATAAACAAATTAAACTACCATGGAGACATCACACACCCCTGCCGCAAACCTACATTCACTGAGAACCAATCACTTTCCTCTCTTCCTACACGTACACATGCCTTACATCCTTGATAAAAACTTTTCACAGCTTCTAACAACTTGCCTCCCACACCATATATTCTTAATACCTTCCACAGAGCATCCCTATCAGCTCTATCATATGCCTTCTCCAGATCCATAAATGCTACATACAAATCCATTTGCTTTTCTAAGTATTTCTCACATACATTCTTCAAAGCAAACACCTGATCCACACATCCTCTACCACTTCTGAAACCACACTGCTCTTCCCCAATCTGATGCTCTGTACATGCCTCACCCTCTCAATCAATACCCTCCCATATAATTTACCAGGAATACTCAACAAACTTATACATCTGTAATTTGAGCACTCACTCTTATCCCCTTTGCCTTTGTACAATGGCACTATGCACGCATTCCGCCAATCCTCAGGCACCTCACCATGAGTCATACATACATTAAAAAACCTTACCAACCAGTCAACAATACAGTCACCCCCTTTTTCAATAAATTCCACTGCAATTCCATCCAAACCTGCTGCCTTGCCGGCTTTCATCTTCCGCAAAGCTTTTACTACCTCTTCTCTGTTTACCAAATCATTTTCCCTAACCCTCTCACTTTGCACACTACCTCGACCAAAATACCCTATATCTGCCACTCTATCATCAAACACATTCAACACACCTTCAAAATACTCACTCCATCTCCTTCTCACATCATCACTACTTGTTATCACCTCCTCATTAGCCCCCTTCACTGAAGTTCCCATTTGCTCCCTTGTCTTACGCACTTTATTTACCTCCTTCCATAACATCTTTTTATTCTCCCTAAAATTTAATGATACTCTCTCACCCCAACTCTCATTTGCCCTCTTTTTCACCTCTTGCACCTTTCTCTTGACCTCCTGTCTCTTTCTTTTATACATCTCCCACTCAATTGCATTTTTTCCCTGCAAAAATCGTCCAAATGCCTCTCTCTTCTCTTTCACTAATAATCTTACTTCTTCATCCCACCACTCACTACCCTTTCTAATCAACCCACCTCCCACTCTTCTCATGCCACAAGCATCTTTTGCGCAATCCATCACTGATTCCCTAAATACATCCCATTCCTCCCCCACTCCCCTTACTTCCATTGTTCTCACCTTTTTCCATTCTGTACTCAGTCTCTCCTGGTACTTCCTCACACAGGTCTCCTTCCCAAGCTCACTTACTCTCACCACCCTCTTCACCCCAACATTCACTCTTCTGAAAACCCATACAAATCTTCACCTTAGCCTCCACAAGATAATGATCAGACATCCCTCCAGTTGCACCTCTCAGCACATTAACATCCAAAAGTCTCTCTTTCGCGCGCCTGTCAATTAACACGTAATCCAATAACGCTCTCTGGCCATCTCTCCTACTTACATACGTATAGTTATGTATATCTCTCTTTTTAAACCAGGTATTCCTAATCACTAGTCCTTTTTCAGCACATAAATCTACAAGCTCGTATCATATATATATATATATATATATATATATATATATATATATATATATATATATATATATATATATATATATATATATATATATATATATATATATATTATTTGCTTTGTCGCTGTCTCCCGCGTTTGCGAGGTAGTGCAAGGAAACAGACGAAAGAAATGGCCCAACCCACCCCCATACACAATGTATATACATACACGTCCACACACGCAAATATACATACCTATACATCTCAATGTACACATATATATACACACACAGACACATACATATATACCCATGCACACAATTCACACTGTCTGCCTTTATTCATTCCCACCGCCACCTCGCCACACATGGAATACCATCCCCCTCCCCCCTCATGTGTGCGAGGTAGCACTAGGAAAAGACAACAAAGGCCCCATTCGTTCACACTCAGTCTCTAGCTGTCATGCAATAATGCCCGAAACCACAGCTCCCTTTCCACATCCAGGCCCCACACAACTTTCCATGGTTTACCCCAGACGCTTCACATGCCCTGATTCAATCCACTGACAGCACGTCAACCCCGGTATATATATATATATATATACGTATTCCCTGCGTGTCGTAGAAGGCGACTAAAAGGGGAGGGAGCGGGGGGCTGGAAATCCTCCCCTCTCACTTTTTTTTTTTTAATTTTCCAAAAGAGGGAACAGAGAAGGGGCCCAGGTGAGGATATTCCCTCAAGGCCCAGTCCTCTGTTCTCAACGCTACCTCGCTAATGCGGGAAATGGCGAATAGTATGAAAGAAAAGAAAAAGAATATATATATATATATATATATATATATATATATATATATATATATATATATATATATAAAGCTGTGTAGGTATGTATATTTGCGTGTGTGGACGTATGTATATACATGTGTATGGGGGGGGGGGGGGTTGGGCCATTTCTTTCGTCTGTTTCCTTGCGCTACCTCGCAAACGCGGGAGACAGCGACAAAGTATAAAAAAAAAATAATATATATATATATATATATATATATATATATATATATATATATATATATATATATATATGGATGTATGTATATATATGATAACGATTTACACCAAATGAGGGCATCTTTTGATCACGCGTGGCCTCAAGCAACAACTATTGCGCACTTTCGCGAATTTGAATCACTTACGGCAAAATGTCCGGCCAGTATCCAGGTTGCTAGGTCAATATTCGTGAATTATCGCTTATATTATTGCTCGAGCGGCCTCGGATGGATGACAAAAGGAAGGATTGGGGACTGCTTGATAGAGTTTGGAATTTTGGAGACGGATAAGGCAGGTATGTGTTGGGTAAACGATGGATGTATCATACACATGTCAAAAAGAAAAAGCTACTGATGTCTAATACAATTTTTCATCACTTTTTTATTTTATTATGAGAGTTTTCGATGGTTTCCACACTTGAAAGTAATCTCTGAAGGAAGACTTTGTCGGTTAATGAACTCTCGCATGAACATTTAAGAAAGTTATCTAAGACTTCTTAGCTTCAGACGTATTAGAAAATACTTGCTAAAGTTACTTTTTATATCAGAAATCTGTAATGTAAACATACAGCTGAAATGACTGGAGCTTATGATGATCAAATAGTGTCAATTATAAACCTTACCGTAATCCATCATTACTTTAGCATAGCAACATTAATATGTTTTGTAGCATGTATATGATTACAAACTTTACGGTTACAAACTTTTTTTTAGTAACAAGAGAGCGTTTGATATATCAAACTGACTCTGATACTTGGATGTTGCCGCAAAGTTTACAACTGTTTATTTGCTGCTAGAGGTAATCGCAAGGTATATACATATTGCTGTCCTGAAGCAAAGATGAACCCAATTCTTCGATTGATTTTTTTCAACTTTCCTTTTTGAAGCATCTGGTTAATGGCCAGGTTGGGGAAACTTTGGCCTCTAACTCTACCAGGCAACTCCCTGCATATAGTTTACTCTTGACAAACGACCATTACGAAGCAAATTTTGTCGTTGAAGTTTGTGATGGAAGGCGAGCGGTGTCTGCTCCCAACCCTGGCCCCTCCCGCCACTAACTCACAACATGGTATATACATTTTAACATCTAGGATTTCAAAATGTTTCTTGCTTTTGGGTTAGTATTATGATGACAAGGGAAATGATTTTTTTCCACGATTTAAAGATTCAGTCAGTACTTTAAGCACTTAACGCTGATGGAATTATTCGCCACTTTGGTTCTTTAAACATTAAATACAATATTTCACTTACAGTGTTGATGAAGATGACTCCTCAAGAACACTTATTCCGTCATCACTCACATGAAAATGAGAGATGGGCTAAATATCTTGCGATGAAAAAAATCATTACCAAATGTGATGAGTAATATATAGTCAGGAGAAAATACTATAGCTTTAAGGCGTTTCCTGAAGTCATTTTCCTTAAATCCTTTATTTGCTGATCCAGCCATTAAAATGATAATTCATTTCGACACAAGACCACAGGCATTCTACCAAATAGTAGTTCAGCAACTGCAGTGAACATTAATCTTAACTTTTCGCAACTTTTATGCGATTTTCTGTTCCCAGACTGGTAGCGACAGAAGCAAGTGATGTGTCATTCAGCAGTGTTGCTCCTCAACCTGGCACGATACTGCGACAGTAAGTCCCTTGCGTACGATAGAAGCATACTTGAACACGACGATAAAACCTTGATTACAACGGTACGATCCCTGAGTACGGCAGTGACGGTAGGAATCTTGAATATGATAGTAAGACCTTGAGTACGATGATACGATCACTGAACATGACGGTAAGACTTTGAGTACGATGATACGATCATTGAGCATGACGGTAAGACTTGAGTACGATGATACGATCACTGAACATGACGGTAAGACTTTGAGTACGATGATACGATCATTGAACATGACGGTAAGACTTGAGTACGATGATACGATCATTGAACATGACGGTAAGACTTTGAGTACGATGATACGATCATTGAACATGACGGTAAGACTTGAGTACGATGATACGATCATTGAACATGACGGTAATACTTTGAGTACGATGATACGATCATTGAGCATGACGGTAAGACTTGAGTACGATGATACGATCACTGAACATGACGGTAAGACTTTGAGTACGATGATACGATCATTGAACATGACGGTAATACTTTGAGTACGATGATACGATCATTGAACATGACGGTAAGACTTGAGTACGATGATACGATCATTGAACATGACGGTAATACTTTGAGTACGATGATACGATGATTGAACATGACGGTAATACTTTGAGTACGATGATACGATCATTGAACATGACGGTAAGACTTTGAGTACGGTGATACGATCATTGAACATGACGGGAAGACTTTGAGTACGATGATACGATCATTGAACATGACGGTAAGACTTGAGTACGATGATACGATCATTGAACATGACGGTAAGACTTTGAGTACGATGATACGATCATTGAACATGACGGTAATACTTTGAGTACGATGATACGATCATTGAACATGACGGTAATACTTTGAGTACGATGATACGATCATTGAACATGACGGTAATACTTTGAGTACGGTGATACGATCATTGAACATGACGGTAATACTTTGAGTACGATGATACGATCATTGAACATGACGGTAATACTTTGAGTACCAGCAGGAACATGGTGATGAACACCAGCAGGAACATGATGAACACTAGCAGGAACATGGTGATGAACACTAGCAGGAACATAGTGATGAACACCAGCAGGAATATGGTAATGAACACTAGCAGGAATATGGTGATGAACACCAGAGGGAATATGGTGATGAACACTAGCAGGAACATGATGATGAACACCAGCAGGAACATGATGAACACTAGCAGAAACATGGTGATGAACACTAGCAGGAACATGGTGATGAACACCAGCAGGAACATGATGATGAACACTAGCAGGAATATGGTGATGAACACAAGCAGGAACATGGTGATGAACACCAGCAGGAGCATGGTGATGAACACCAGCAGGAACATGGTGATGAACTGCAGCAAGAGCATGATGAACACTAGTAGGAACATGATGAACACAAGCAGGAATATGGTGATGAACACCAGCAGGAACATGGTGATGAACACCAGCAGGAACATGGTGATGAACACCAGCAGGAACATGGTGATGAACACCAGCAGGAACATGGTGATGAACACCAGCAGGAACATGGTGATGAACATCAGCAGGAACATGGTGATGAACACCAGCAGGAACATGGTGATGAACATCAGCAGGAACATGGTGATGAACACTAGCAGGAACATGGTGATGAACATCAGCAGGAACATGGTGATGAACACCAGCAGGAACATGGTGATGAACATCAGCAGGAACATGGTGATGAACACCAGCAGGAGCATGGTGATGAACATCAGCAGGAACATGGTGATGAACACCAGCAGGAACATGGTGATGAACATCAGCAGGAACATGGTGATGAACACTAGCAGGAACATGGTGATGAACATCAGCAGGAACATGGTGATGAACACCAGCAGGAACATGGTGATGAACATCAGCAGGAACATGGTGATGAACACCAGCAGGAGCATGGTGATGAACATCAGCAGGAACAACATGGTGAGGATCACCAGCAGGAACATGGTGATGAACACTAGCAGGAACATGGTGATGAACACCAGCAGGAACATGGTGATGAACATCAGCAGGAGCATGGTGATGAACACCAGCAGGAACATGGTGATGAACACCAGCAGGAACATGGTGATGAACATCAGCAGGAACAACATGGTGAGGATCACCAGCAGGAACATGATGATGAACACTAGCAGGAACATGGTGATGAACACCGGCAAGAACATGATGATGAACACCAGCAGGAACACGTTGATGAACACTAGGAAGAGCATTGAGATGAACACCAGCAATAAAATGGTGACGAACATCAGCAGGAACATGATGGTGGACACGACCTGTTTTAAACATAAACTGATGAAACCAAAAGCTATTGTAACAAGAGGCAGTGGTTACCAGGAACTTTTGTGACCGTAAACTATTGTTACAAGAGACTTTTGTTACCAGAAACTGTAACCAGTGACTGTCGTTACGAGAGACTGATGTTAACAGAAATTACAGTTAGAAGGAAATTACTAATTGATACGCAAATCAACACATACATCTGCATAATAAACCTGAATATTATAATAGCATTCAAGTATATAGTGAAGAGAATAGATATTCAGCCAGCTGTTCATATCCTACATAAACCCCAACCCAGAATATGCCTCTCGATTTAGTCACCGACAAAAACACAGAGAAGAGAGGTACAGAGGAAGGCAACAAAGATGATACACGAATTAAGAGAAGTGAGTTTACATGGAAAGACGGGAATAATCGTGGAAAAGAGTGATGTGTGACCTGATCACATCTTTTAAGATTCTAAAATAACTTGATAACGTATATAGTGAACAACTCTGAAAAAATGCAGTGTTTGAAATACCAGAGGACATAACAGGAAGTTAAAGAGGAAATTTACGAGAAAGAATATAAGAAATACTCTTGACAGTATAAGAGTAGTGGATGAATGGAATAGATTAGAATATAAGGATAATTCCCTGCACAAGCAGCGGAAATAAGAAACATGCACGGGACGAATACAGAAACATTCAAGGGAAACATAGGCTAAGGGAAGAAAATAGTTGAAGGCTATCCCTGGACTAACAATCATGTAAAAGTCGTAGAGAGAGAGAGAGAGAGAGAGAGAGAGAGAGAGAGAGAGAGAGAGAGAGAGAGAGAGAGAGAGAGAGAGAGAGAGAGAGAGAGAGGATATCAACCAAGAGAGCCTTGCGGTGAGCGATACGCGCAAGTCTTGGGATTTGGCCAAAACGACGCATGGCAACAAATTGAAGACGTAAAAGAAAATATATTGCCAGAAGAAATTAGAAACATGCCAAGAAAAGCTGCAGAAACATTTAAAATGATACCTGACACTTGGGAATAGTCTTGCGTACTCGTAGGTAGGTTGGTACACCTGTCCAACCACATAATTGGTCCTTTACAAAGCTTTGGGTAGGGCACGAAACGTTTTGCATATATATGTAATATAATATCCAGCTGAGTGATTTATATAAGAATACATCCTATGTATACATCAATTGCTTGAGTTCGCGATTAGGAAAGTTTGTTGTAGGATAGATAGCTCAAACTTGAGCATAAAGGTATCCTTGAACACGACAATAAGACCCTAGGGTATTATATTCTGGCTTCTAGCTTTACTCTAAATTAACTTATAGGGTGTTCATATTCGCACTGCCTAAGAAGTGTTACAATGTAAGTCTGATGTTTTACTGAGTTTCATTGGATTAGGTACGAGTTATTCTTGTCGCTCATGCTCCCGGAGGGCTCTGAATCATACGACTGGCACACCTGCCTCCGTCTGCCTCAGTTGCCCAGACTTCAGTCGGTTGGTGGACGTAGCTAGTTTAACTGTTTACAGATAAGTGATTTAACACGTTTTTAGGCAGTGTCACCTTGATTGCTGTGAAAACTATTTATATGATAGTGAATGACTGACAACCCTGTAGCGGCTACATCAGGTGTACAGACATTAATAGAGTAAGCATTCCGGTTTTGATATGAATATCACTTGTTCTTCACAAGAGGCAGCAAGAGGAGGACAAAAATATGGTGCAGTCCGTTTGGATGAAGAAGCTATGCTCCTGACAATCAAGTGGTAAGCTTTTATTTTCTCTCTCGAGGCTATAATCATGTTTGACACTGGTTAAATCACCCTATTACCCCGTAACCCTAAGCGTGTGGGAGACCCGGCACGGTGCGTGGGCGTGTAGAAGGCATCGTCACAAGTATTTTTTTTGTGAATTTTGATTTGTCGCCTGTTTCATAGATTTGCGTCTTGATCCCGAAAGTTAATAATTCTCTCTCCCCTATTATTATATTAACCTTCATAATCCTAAACGCATTTGTTTTGTTTACATTCATACAACTTGCGCAACAGATACAATTTCAACATGACTTCCTTAGCATTCGCTCTAGTGTGGACACATGAGTCCGAAGAATGCCTTATTGAAGATATAAGGACCCTTTATTGTTTATGGGACATTCAAGACCTATTTACCCAACAAAGACAGGGAAGAAGGCGTACAGTATATTAACACTGGCGTTCACAAAAGGGTTCTCTGAACGTTTATGATATATGCTTTCACTTTCTCTTTGGACCAACCATGAGGGCACCCAAATACTTTTTTCTTCTCTTAGCACGCTCGGCCTTTCTACTCACTCTAATAGGCACAAGTAAAGTTTAGATCGCCGTAATTTCCTCGACAGTCAGTGCCATTTTGCTTGTTTATTTTGACGAAAACGAAATGGGTGGCCAGTGTATGGCAGCACGAGAAAGAAGGGTAAAAAAAAAACGAAAATCAGAAAATGACGCAAGGTGTGGCAATGTCAGTCTGGATTAAGTGTCAAAGACCAGGACATTACATCCAAGGGTTCTATCAACATGCTAGAGTTATTACCAAATGGTGACGCTTCTGGTGGGTCAACTGTAGCAGGTTATACTCGTGAAGGGAGATACAGAAACCAGTACCTCTCGTCTCTAATGTTAACATCTTCCTGTGCCCCATTGCAATACTTAAGGGTTAGAGTTATGCTCATGACTATATGTACCATCTTCGTAATGTTGGTTTCAGGTTCGTGATGACATAGTATACCCTTCCTGTGATGATGATGTCACGTTCGTTATGAATTACCCTCCCTGTCGTGTTGATGTCAGGTTCGTGATGATATATACTTTCCCTGTGATGTTGATGTCAGGATCGTGTTGACATATACTCTCCCTCTGTTATTAATGTCAGGTTCGAGATGACGTGGTATACCTTCTCTGTGCTGTTGATGTCAGTTTTGTGATGACGTGGTGTACCATCCCTGTGCTGTTGATGTCAGGTTCGAGATGACGTGGCATACCTTCCCTGTGCTGTTGATGTCAGTTTTGTGATGTGGTATACCTTCCCTGTGCTGATGATGTCAGTTTTATGATGACGTGGAATACCATCCCTGTACTGTTGATGTCAGGTTCGAGATGACGTGGTATACCTTCCCTGTGCTGTTGATGTCAGTTTTCTGATGACTTGGTATACCATTCCTTTGTTGTTGATGTCAAGTACGAGATAAAGTGGTATACCTTCCCTGTGCTGTTAATGTCAGTTTTATGATGACATGGTATACCTTCCCTGTGCTGTTGATGTCGGTTTTCTGATAACGTGGTATACCATCCCTGTGCTGTTGATGTCAGGATCTAGATGACGTGGTATACCTTCCCTGTGCTGTTGATGTCAATTTTGTGATGACGTGGTATACCTTCCCTGTGCTGTTGATGTCAATTCTGTGACGACGTGGCACACCTTCTCTTTGCTGTTGATGTCAGCTTTGTGATGACGTGGTATACCATCCCCGTGTTGCTGATGTCAGTTTTGTGATGACCTGGTATATCATCCCTGTGCCGTTGGTGTCAGGTTCAAGATGGCGTGATATACCTTCCCTGTGTTGTAGAAGTCAGTTTTGTGAAGACGTGGTATACCATCCTTGTGTTGCTGATGTCAGGTTCGAGATGACGTGGTATACCTTTCCTGTGCTGTTGATGTCAGTTTTGTGACGAAGTGGTATACCTTCCCTGGGCTGTTGATGTCAGTTTTGTGATGACTTGGTATACCATCCATGTGCTGTTGATGTCAGCTTTGTGATGACGTGGTATACCATCCCGTGCTGTTGATGTCAGGCTCGAGATGACGTGGTATACCTTCCCTGTGCTGTTGATGTCAGCTTTGTGACATGGTATGCCTTCCCTGTGCTGTAGATGTCAGCTTTGTGATGGCGTGGTATATCTTCCCTGTGCTGTTGATGTCAGCTTTGTGATGACATGGTATACCTTCCCTGTGCCGTTGATGTCAGCTTTGTGATGACTTGGTATACCTTCCCTGTGCTGTTGATGTCAGCTTTGTGATGACGTGATATACCATCCCTGTGCTGTGTATGTCAGCTTTGAGATGACATGGTATAACATCCCAGTGCTGTTGATGTCATGTTCGAGATGACGTGTTATACCTTTCCTGTGCTGTTGATGTCAGCTTTGTGATGACGTGGCATATCTTCCCTGTGCTGTTGATATCAGTTTTGTGACAATATGGCATACCTTCCCTCTGCTGTTGATGTCAGCTTTGAGACGACGTGGTATACCATCCCTCTGCTGCTGATGTCAGGTTCAAGATGACGTGTATACCTTCCCTGTGCTGTTGATGTCAGTTTTGTGATGATGTGGTAAACCTTCCCTGAGCTGTTGGTCAGTTTTGTGATGTCGTGGTATACCATCCTCTGTGCTGTTGATGTCAGGTTCGAGATGACGTGGTATACCTTCCCTCTGCTGTTGATGTCAGCTTTGTGACGACATGGTATATCTTCCCTGTGCTGTTGATGTCAGCTTTGTGATGACATGGTATGCCATCCCCTTGCTGTTGATGTCAGGTTCGAGATGACGTGGTATACCTTTCCTGTGCTATTGATGTCAGTTTTGTGATGACGTGGTATACCTTCCCTGTGCTGTTGATGTCAGTTTTGTGATGATGTGGTATACCATCCCTGTGCTGTTGATGTCAGGTTCGAGATGACGTGGTATTCCTTCCCTGTGCTGTTCATGTCAGTTTTGTGATGATGTGGTATACCATCCCTGTGCTGCTGATGTCAGTTTTCTGACGACGTGGCATACCTTCCCTGTACTTTTGATGTCAGCTTTGTGATGACGTGGTATACCATCACTGTTCTATTGATGTTAACTTTGTGATGACGTGGTATAACATCCCAGTGCTGTTGATGTCAGGTTCAGGATGACGTGGCATTCCTTCCTTTGTGCTATTGATGTCAGTTTTGAGATGACGTGGCATACTATCCCTGTGTTGTAGATGTCAGGTTCGAGATGACGTGGTATGCCTTCCCAGTGCTGTCGATGTCAGCTTTGTGATGACGTGGTATACCTTCCCTGCGCTGTTGATGTCAGTTTTGTGAGGACGTTTTATACCTTTCCTGTGTTGTTGATGTCAGCTTTGTGATGCCGTGGTATACCATCCCTGTGCTGTTGATGTCAGCTTTCCGATGACGTGATATAATATCCCAGCGCTGTTGATGTCAGGTTCAAGTTAACGTGGTATACCTTCTCTAAACTGTTGATGTCAGTTTTGTGATGACGTGGTATACTATCCCTGCTGTTGATGTCAGTTTCGAGATGATGTGGTATGCCTTCCCTGTGCTGTCGATGTCAGTTTTGTGATGTCATGGTATACCTTCCCTGTGCTGTTGATGTCAATTTTGTGACGACGGTATACCTTCCCTGTGTGTTGATGTCAGTCTTGTGATGACGTGGTATACCCTCCCGGTGCTATTGATGTCAACTTTGTGATGACATTGTATAACATTCCAGTGCAGTTGATGTCAGGTTGGAGATGACTTTGTATACCTTCCTTGTGCTGTTGATGTCTGTTTTGTGATGTGGTATACCCTCCCTTGCGCTGTTGATGTTAGTTTTGTGACGACATGGTTTACCTTCCCTGTGCTGTTAATGCCAGCTTTATGATGACATGGTATACCTTCCCTGTGCTGTGTGTCAGTTTTGTGATGACGTGGTATACCTTCCCTGAGGTGTTGATATCAGTTTTGTGATGACGTAGTATAACTTCCCTGTGCTGTTGATGTCAGTTTTGTGATGACGTGGTATACCTTCCGCATGTTGTTGATGTCAGCTTTGTGATGGCGTGGTATACCATCCCTGTGCTGTTAATGTCAGGTTCGATATGACGTGGTACACCTTCATTGTGCTGTTGATGTCAGTTTTGTGATGATGTGGTATACCATCCCTGTGATGTTGATGTTAGGTTCGGGTTGACGTGTCATTCCATCCCTGTGCTGTCGATGTCAGTTTTGTGATGACGTAGTATACCTTCCCTGTACTGTTGATGTCAGTTTTGTGAGGACGTTTTATACCTTCCCTGTGCTGTTGATGTCAGCTTTGTGATGACGTGGTATACCATCCCTGTGCTGTTGATGCCAGGTTCGAGATGACGTGGTTTACCTTCCCTGTGCTGTTGATATCTGTTTTGTGATGATGTGGTATACCTTCCCTGTGCTGTTGATGTCAGTTGTGTGACGACGTGGTAGACCTTCTCTGTGCTGTTAATGTCAGCTTTGTGATGACGTGATATACCATCCCTGTGCTGTGTATGTCAGCTTTGAGATGACATGGTATAACATCCCAGTGCTGTTGATGTCATGTTCGAGATGACGTGTTATACCTTTCCTGTGCTGTTGATGTCAGCTTTGTGATGGCGTGGCATATCTTCCCTGTGCTGTTGATATCAGTTTTGTGACAATATGGCATACCTTCCCTCTGCTGTTGATGTCAGCTTTGAGACGACGTGGTATACCATCCCTCTGCTGCTGATGTCAGGTTCAAGATGACGTGTATACCTTCCCTGTGCTGTTGATGTCAGTTTTGTGATGATGTGGTAAACCTTCCCTGAGCTGTTGGTCAGTTTTGTGATGTCGTGGTATACCATCCTCTGTGCTGTTGATGTCAGGTTCGAGATGACGTGGTATACCTTCCCTGTGCTGTTGATGTCAAGCTCGAGATGAGGTGGTATACCTTCCCTGTGCTGTTGATATCAGTTTTGTGATGACGTGGTATGCCTTCCTTGTGCTGTTGATGTCAGTTTTGTGATGACGTGGTATACCATCCCTATGCTGTTGATGTCAGGTACGTTATGACGTGGTTTACCTTCCCTGTGCTGTTGATGTCAGTTTTGTGATGACGTGGTATACCTTCCCTGTGCTGTTGATGTCAGCTTTGTAACGATGTGGTATACCATCCCTGTGCTGTTGATGTCAGGTAGGAGATGACGTGGTATACCTTTCCTGTGCTGCTGATGTCAGTTTTGTGATGACGTGGTATATCTTACCTGTGCTGTTGATGTCAGTTTTGTGAGGACGTATTATACCTTCCCCGTGCTGTTTATGTCAGCTTTTATGAGGGTGGTATACCATCCCTGTGGTGTTGACATCACCTTTGTGATGACGTGTATACCATCTCTGTGCTGTTGATGTCAGTTTTGTGATGATGTGGTATACCATCCCTGTGCTGTTGATGTCAGGTTCGAGATGGCGTGGTATACCTTCCCTGTTTTGTTGATGTCAGTTTTGTGATGACGTGTATACCTTCCCTGTGTTGTTGATGTCTGTTTTATGACGACATGGTATACTTTTCCTGTGCTGCTGATGTCAGCTTTGTGATGACGTGGTATATCATCCTGCGCTGTTGATATCAGGTGTGATATGACGTGGTATATCTTCCTTGTGCTGTTGATGTCAGTTTTGTGATGATGTGGTATATCTCCCCTGTGCTGTTGATGTCAGTTTTGCGACGACGCGGTATACCTTCATTGTGCTGTTGATTTCAGTTTTGTGGTGACGTGGTATATCTTCTAAGTGCTGTTGGTGTCAGTTTTATGACGACGTGGTATACCTTCCCTGTGTTGCTGATGTCAGCTTTGTGATGACGTGGTATACCATCCCTGTGCTTTGATGTCAGGTTTGAGATGACGTGGTATACCTTCCCTGTGCTATTGATGTCAGTTTTGTGACGACGTAGTATGCCTTCCATGTGCTGTTGATGCCAGGCTCATGATGATAGAATATACCTTCCCTGTGCTGTTGATGCCAGGCTCATGATGATAGAATATACTTTCCCTGTGCTGTTGATGCCAGGCTCATTATAATAGAATATACCCTCCCTGTGCTGTTGATGTCAGTTTGTGAAGACGTAGTATGCCTTCCATGTGCTGTTGATGTCAGCTTTGCGACGATGTGGTATACCATCCCTGTGCTGTTTATATCAGCTTTGTGATGATTTGGTATATCATCCCTGTGCTGTTGATGTCAGGCTCGAGATGACGTGGTATACCTTTCTTGTGCTGTTATTGTCAGTTTTGTGACGACGTGGTATACGTTCACTGTGTTCTTGATGTCAACTTTGTGATGACGTGGTATACCACCCCTGTGCTGTGATGTCAGGTTTGAGATGACGTATTATACCTTCCCTGTGCTGTTGATGTCAGTTTTGTGACGACGTGGTATACCTTCCCTGTGCTTTTGATGTCAGTTTTGTGACGACGTGGTATACGTTCCCTGTGCTGTTGATGCCAGGCTCATGATGAGAGAATATACCTTCCCTGTGCTGTTGATGTCAGTTTTGTGAAGACGTAGTATGCCTTCCATTTGCTGTTCATGTCAGCTTTGTGACGATGTGGTATACCATCCCTGTGCTGTTGATATCAGCTTTGTGATGACTTGGTATATCATCCCTGTGCTATAGATGTTAGGTTCGAGATGACGTGGTATACCTTCCTTGTGCTGTTGATGTCAGGTTTGTGATGACGTGGTATACCTTCCCTGTGCTGCTGATGTCAGTTTTGCAACGTCGTGCTATACCTTCCCTGTGCTGTTGATGTCAATTCTGTGACGACGTGTTACACATTCTCTTTGTTGTTGAAGTCAGCTTTGTGATAACGTGGTATACCACCCCGTGCTGTTGATGTCAGCTTCGTGATGACGTGGTATATCATACCTGTGCTGTTGATGTCAGGTTCGAGATGACGTGGTATACCTTCCTTGTGCTGTTGATGTCAGGTTTGTGATGACGTGGTATACCTTCCCTGTGCTGTTGATGTCAGTTTTGTGACGACGTGGTACACCTTCCCTGTGCTTTTGATGTCAGTTTTGTGACGAGGTTGTATACCTTCCCTATGCTGTTGATGCCAGGCTCATGATGAGAGAATATACCTTCCCTGTGCTGTTGAAGTCAGCTTTGTGACGATGTGGTATACCATCCCTGTGCTGTTGATATCAGCTTTGTGATGACTTGGTATATCATCCCTGTGCTATATATGTCAAGTTCGAGATGACGTGGTATACCTTCCTTGTGCTGTTGATGTCAGGTTTGTGATGACGTGGTGTACTTTCCCTGTGCTGTTGATGTCAGTTTTGCAACGTCGTGCTATACCTTCCCTGTGCTGTTGATGTCAATTCTGTGACGACGTGGTACACATTCTCTTTGCTGTTGAAGTCAGCTTTGTGATGATGTGGTATACCACCCCCGTGCTGTTGATATCAGCTTCGTGATGGCGTGGTATATCATACCTGTGCTGTTTATGTCAGGTTCGAGATGGTGTGGTATACCTTCCCTGTGTTGTAGATGTCAGTTTTGTGAAGACGTGGTATACCATCCCTGTGTTGCTGATATCAGGTTCGAGATGACGTGATATGCCTTTCTTGTGCAGTTGATGTCAGTTTTGTGACGAGGTGGTATACCTTCCCTGGGCTGTTGATGTCAGCTTTGTGATGACGTGGTATACCACCCTTATGCTGTTGATGTCAGATTTGTTATGACGTGGTATACCATCCCCGTGCTGTTGATGTCAGGTTCGAGATAGCGTGGTCTACCTTCGCTGTGCTGTTGATATTAGCTTTGTAACGACATGGTATAGCTTCCCTGTGTTGTAGATGTCAGCTTTGTGATGACATGGTATACCTTCCCTGTGCTGTTGATGTCAGCTTTGTGACGAAATTGTATGCCTTCCCTGTGCTGTTCATGTCAGCTTTGTGATGTGGTATACATCCCCTTGTTGTTGATGTCAGGTTTGAGATGACGTGGTGTACCTTCCCTCTGCTGTTACTGTCAGCTTTGTGATGACGTGTATACCTTCCCTGTGCTGTTGATGTCAGCTTTGTGATGACGAGGTATACCTTCCCTGTGCTGTTGATGTCAGCTTTGTGACGAGATTGTATGCCTTCCCTGTGCTGTTGATGTCAGCTTTGTGATGATGTGGTATACATCCCCTTGCTGTTGATGTCAGGTTTGAGATGACGTGGTGTACCTTCCCTGTGCTGTTATTGTCAGCTTTGTGATGACGTGTATACCTTCCCTGTGCTGTTGATGTCAGCTTTGTGATGACGTGGTATACCTTCCCTGTGCTGTTGATGTCAGTTTTGTGACGACGTAGTATACCTTCCCTGTACTGTTGATGTCAGCTTTTTGATGACGTGGTGTACCATCCCTGTGCTGTTGATGTTAGAATCGAGATGACGTGGTATACATTCCCTGTGCTGTTCATGTCAGCTTTGTGGTGATGTGGTATAGTATCCCTGTGCTGCCGATGTCAGGTTCGAGATGACGTGGTATTTTATTCCCTGTGCTGTTGATATCAGTTTTGTGATGACGTGGCATACCTTCCCTTTGATGTTCATATCAGTTTTGTGATGACGTCGTATACCATTACTGCTATTGATGTCAACTTTGTGACTATGTGGTATACCTTCCCTGTACTGTTGATGTCAGCTTTGTGACGACGTGGTATACCATCACTGCTATTGATGTCAGATTTGTGATGACGTGTATAACATCTCATTGCTGTTGATGTCAGGTTCAGGATGACGTGGTATACTTTCCATTGTACTGTTAATGTCAGTTTTGAGATGACGTGGCATACCATCCCTGCGCTGTAGATGTCAGATTCGAGATGACGTAGTATGCCTTCCAAGTGCTGTCGATGTCAGTTTTGTGACGACGTGGTATACCTTCCCTGTGCTGTTGATGTTAGTTTTGTGATGACGTGGTATACTATCCCTGTGCTGTGTGTCAATTTTGTTATGACGTGGTATACCTTTCCTGTGGTGTTGATGTCAGTTTTGTGATGACGTGGTATACCATCCCTGTGCTGTGTCTCAGTTTTGTTATGACGTGGCATAACTTTCCTGTGGTGTTGGTGTCAGTTTTGTGATGACGTGGTATACCTTCTCTGTGCTGTTGATGTCAGTCATGACGTGGTATACCTTCCCTGTGCTGTGGATGTCAGTTTTGTGATGACGTAGTATACCTTCCCTATGCTGTTGATGTCAGCTTTGCGATGACGTGGTGTACCGTACCCTTACTGTTAATGTCAGGTTCGATGTGACGTGGTATACCTTGACTTGCTGGTGATGTCAGTTTTGTGATGATGTGGTATACCATCCCTGTGCTGTTGATGTCCGTTTTTGATGACGTAGTATACCTTCCCTTTGCTGTTGATGTCAGTTTTGTGAGGACATTTTATACCTTCCCTCTGCTGTAAATGTCAGCTTTGTGATGACGTGGTATACCATCCCTGTACTGTTGATGTCAGTTTTCTGATGACGTGTTATAACATCCTAGTGCTATTGATGTCAGGTTCAAGTTGACGTGGTATAACTTCTCTATGCTGTTGATGTCAGTTTTGTGATGACGTGGTATACCATCCCTGCTGTTGATATCAGGTTCGAGATGTGGTATGCTTTCCTTGTGCTGTCGATGTAAGTTTTGTGATGACGTGATATACCTTCCCTGTGCTGTTGATGTCAATTTTGTGACGACGGTATACCTTCCCTGTGCTGTTGATGTCATTCTTGTGATGACGTGGTGTACCATCCCTGTGCTATTGATGTCAACTTTGTGATGACGTTGTATAACATCTCAGTGCTGTTGATATCATTTTGGAGATGAATTTGTATACCTTCCCTGTGCTATTGATGTCAGTTTTGTGATGTGGTATACCTTCCCTTGTGCTGTTGATATTAATTTTGTGACGACACGGTATTACTTCCCTGTGCTGTTGATGTCAGCTTTGTGATGACGTGGTATACCTTCCTTGTGCTGTTGATGTCAGTTTTGTGATGATGTGGTATACCATCCCTATGCTTTTGATGTCAGGCACGTTATACGTGGTTTACCTTCCCTGTGCTGTTGATTTCAGGTTCGAGATGAGGTGGTTTACCTTTCCTGTGCTGTTGATATCAGTTTTGTGATGACGTGGTATACCTTCCTTGTGCTGTTGATGTCAGTTCTGTGATAACGTGGTATACATCCCTATGCTGTTGATGTCAGTACGTTATGACGTGGTTTACCTTCCCGGTGCTGTTGATGTCATTTTTGTGATGACGTGGTATTCCTTCCCTGTCCTGTTGATGTCAGCTTTGTGATGATGTGGTATAGCATCCCTGTGCTGTTCATGTCAGGTACGAGATGACGTGGTATACCTTTCCTGTGCTGTTGATGTCAGTTTTGTGATGATATAGTATACCATCCTTGTGCTGTTGATGTCAGTTTTGTGAGGACGTGGTATGCCTTCCCCGTGCTGTTGATGTCAGCTTTGTGATGAGGGTGGTATACCATCCCTGTGCTGTTGACATCACCTTTGTGTTGACGTGGTATACCATCCCTGTGCCGTTGATGTCAGTTTTGTGATGATGTGGTATACCATCCCTGTGCTGTTGATGTCAGGTTCGAGATGACGTTGTATACCTTCCCTGTTTTGTTGATGTCAGTTTTGTGACGACGTGGTATACCTTCCTGTAATGTTGATGTCAGTTTAGTGACGACGTGGCATACTTTTCGTGTGCTGCTGATGTCAGCTTTGTGATGACGTGGTATACGTTCCCTGTACTGTTGATATCAGGTGTGATATGACGTGGTATATCTTCCTTGTGCTGTTGATGTCAGTTTTGTGATGACATGGTATAACTTCTCTGTGCTGTTGATGTCAATTTTGTGACGACGAGGTATACCTTCCTTGTGCTGTTGAGTTCAGTTTTGTGATGACGTGGTATATCTTCCCAGTGCTGTTGGTGACAGTTTTGTGACGACGTGGTTTACCTTCCCTGTGTTGTTGATGTCAGCTTTGTGATGACGTGGTATACCATCCCTGTGCTGTGATGTCAGGTTTGAGATGACGTGGTGTACCATCCCTGTGCTATTGAAATCAGTTTTGTGACGACGTGGTATACCTTCCCTGTGCTGTTGATATTAGCTCTGTGATGGTGCGGTATACCTTTCCTGTGCTGTTGATGCCAGGCTCATGATGATAGAATATACCTTCCCTGTGCTGTTGATGTCAGGTTCGAGATTACGTGGTATACCTTCCTTGTGCTGTTGATGTGAGCTTTGTGATGACGTGATATACCTTCCCTGTGCTGTTGATGTTAGTTTTGTAACGTCGTGGTATACCTTCCCTGTGCTGTCGATGTCAGTTCTGTGACGACGTGGTATACCTTCTCTTTGTTGTTGATGTCAGCTTTGTGATGATGTGGTATACCACCCCCGTGCTGTTGATGTCAGCTTTGTGATGACGTGGTATATCATCCCTGTGCTGTTGATGTCAGGTTCGAGATGGCGTGGTATACCTTCGCTGTTTTGTAGGTGTCAGTTTTGTGAAGACGTGGTATACTATCCCTGTGTTTCTGATGTCAGGTTCGAGATGACGTGGTATATCTTTCCTGTGGTGTTGATGTCAGTTTTGTGACGAGGTGGTATACCTTCCCTGTAATGTTGGTGTCAGCTTTGTGATGAGGTTGTATACCATCCCTGTGTTGTTGATGCCAGCTTTGTGATGACGTGGTATACCATCCCCGTGCTGTTGATGTCAGGTTCGAGATGACGTGGTATACCTTCCCTGTGCTGTTGATGTCAGCTTTTTGACGACATGGTATACTTTTCCTGTGTTGTAGCTGTCAGCTTCGTGATGACGTGGTATACCTTCCCTGTGCTGTTGATGTCAGCTTTGTGACGACATGGTATACCTTCCCTGTGGTGTAGATGTCAGCTTTGTGATGATGTGGTATACCATCCCCTTGCTGTTGATTTCAGGTTCGAGATGATGTGCTGCACCTTCCCTCTGCTGTTGATGTCAGGTTTATGATGACGTGGTATACCTTCCCTGTGCTGTTGATATCAGCTTTGTGATGACGTGGTATACCTTCCCTGTGCTGTTGATGTCAGTTTTGTGACGACGTAGTATGCCTTCCCTGTACTGTTGATGTCAGCTTTGTGATGATGTAGTATACCATCCCTGTGCTGTTGATGTCAGTTTTGAGATGACGTGTTATACCTTCCCTGTGCTGTTCATGTCAGTTTTGTGATGATGTGGTATACTATTCCTGTGCTGTTGATATCAGGTTCGAGATGACGTGGTATTCATTCCCTGTGCTGTTGATGTCAGTTTTGTGATGACGTGGCATACCTTCCCTGCGCTGTTCATGTCAGTTTTGTGATGACGTGGTATATCATCACTGCTATTGATGTCAGCTTTGTGACGACGTGGTATACCTTCCCTGTACTGTTGATGCCAGCTTTGTGATGACGTGGTATACCATCACTGCTATTGATGTCAGCCTTGTGATGACGTGGTATAACATCCCAGTTCTGTTGATGTCAGGTTCAGGATGACGTGGTATACCTTCCATTGTACTTTTGATGTCAGTTTTGAGATGAGGTGGCATACCATCCCTGTGCTGTAGATGTCAGGTTCGAGATGACGTGGTATGCCTTCCCAGTGCTGTCGATGTCAGGTTTGTGATGACGTGGTATACCTTCCCTGTACTGTTGATTTCAGCTTTTTGACATGGTATACCTTTCCTGTGTTGTAGATGTCAGCTTCGTGATGACGTGGTATACCTTCCCTGTGCTGTTGATATCAGCTTTGTGACGACATGGTATACCTTCCCTCTGCTGTTGATGTCAGTTTTGTGATGATGTGGTATACCATCCCCTTGCTGTTGATTTCAGGTTCGAGATGACGTGCTGCACCTTCCCTCTGCTGTTGATGTCAGCTTTGTGATGACGTGGTATACCTTCCCTGTGCTGTTGATATCAGCTTTGTGATGACGTGGTATACCTTCCCTGTGCTGTTGATGTCAATTTTGTGACGACGTAGTATACCTTCCCTGTACTGTTGATGTCAGCTTTGTGATGACGTGGTATACCATCCCTGTGCTGTTGATGTCAGTTTTGAGATGACGTGGCATACCATCCCTGTGCTGTAGATGTCAGGTTCGACATGACGTGGTATGCCTTCCCAGTGCTGTCGATGTCAGGTTTGTGATGACGTGGTATACCTTCCCTATGCTGTTGATGTCAGTTTTGTGACGACGTGGTATTCCTTCCCTGTGCTGTTGATGTCAGTTTTGTGATGACGTGGTATACCTTCTCTGTGCTGTTGATGTCAGTTTTGTGATGACGTTTTATACCTGCCCTGTGCTGTTGATGTTAGTTTTGTGATGACGTAGTATACCTTCCGTATGCTGTTGATGTCAGCTTTGTGATGAAGTGGTATACCATACTTGTACTGTTAATGTCAGGTTCGTTATGACGTGGTATACCATCCCTATGCTGTTGATGTCAGGTACGTTATGACGTGGTTTACCTTCCCTGTGCTGTTGATGTCAGTTTTGTGGTGAAGTGGTATACCTTCCCTGTGCTGTTGATGTCAGCTTTGTGATGATGTGGTATACCTTCCTTGTGCTGTTGATGTCAGGTACGAGATGACGTGGTATACCTTTCCTGTACTGTTGATGTCAGTTTTGTGATGATGTGGCATACCATCCCTGTGCTGTTGATGTCAGGTACGAGATGACGTGGTATACCTTTCCTGTGCTGTTAATGTCAGTTTTGTGAGGACGTTGTATACCTTCCCCGCGCTGATGATGTCAGCTTTATGATGAGGGTGGTATACCATCCCTATGCTGCTGACATCACCTTTGTGATGACGTGGTATACCATCCCTGTGCTGTTAATGTCAGTTTTGTGATGATGTGGTATACCATTCCTGTGCTGTTGATGTCAGGATCGAGGTGACGTGGTATACGTTCCCTGTTTTGTTTATGTCAATTTTGTGATGACGGGGTATACCTTCCCTGTGTTGTTGTCAGTTTTGTGACGACGTGGTATACTTTCCCTTTGCTGCTGATGTCAGCTTTGTAATGACGTGGTATACCATCCCTGTGCTGTTGATGTCAGGTGTGATATGACGTGGTATATCTTCCTTGTGCTGTTGATGTCAGTTTTGTGATGACGTGGTATACCTTCCTTGTGCTGTTGATGTCAGTTTTGTGACGACGCGGTATACCTTCCTTGTGCTGCTGATTTCAGTTTTGTGATAACGTGGTATATTTTCCCAGTGCTGCTGGTGTCAGTTTTGTGACGACGTGGTATACCTTCCTTGTGTTGTTGATGTCAGCTTTGTGATGACGCGGTATACCATCCCTGTGCTGTGATGTCAGGTTTGAGGTGATGTGGTATACCTTCCCTGTGCTGTTGATGTCAGTTTTGTGACGACGTGGTATACCTTCCCTGTGCTGTTGATATCACCTTTGTGATGGCGTGGTATACGTTCCCTGTGCTGTTGATGCCAGGCTCATGATGATAGAATATACCTTCCCTGTGCTGTTGATGTCAGTTCGAGATACGTGGTATACTTCCTTGTGCTGTTGATGACAGCTTTGTGATGACGTGGTTACTTCCCTGTGCTGTTGATGTCAGTTTTGTAACGTCGTGTATACCTTCCCTGTGCTGTTGATGTCAATTTGTGATGACGTGGTAACATCTCTTTGCTGTTGAAGTCAGCTTTTGTGATGACGTGGTATATGCCACCCGTGCTGTTGATATCTTCGTGATGGCGTGGTATATCATACCTGTGCTGTTTATGTCAGGTTCGAATGGTGGTATACCTCCCTGTGTTGTAGATGTCAGTTTGTGAAGACGTGGTATACCATCCCTGTGTTGCTGATATCAGGTTCGAGATGACGTGATATGCCTTTCTTGTGCAGTTGATGTCAGTTTTGTGACGAGGTGGTATACCTTCCTGGGCTGTTGATGTCAGCTTTGTGATGACGTGGTATACCACCCTTATGCTGTTGATGTCAGATTTGTTATGACGTGGTATACCATCCCCGTGCTGTTGATGTCAGGTTCGAGATAGCGTGGTCTACCTTCGCTGTGCTGTTGATATTAGCTTTGTAACGACATGGTATAGCTTCCCTGTGTTGTAGATGTCAGCTTTGTGATGACATGGTATACCTTCCCTGTGCTGTTGATGTCAGCTTTGTGACGAATTGTATGCTTCCTGTGTGTTCATGTCAGCTTTGTGATGTGGTATACATCCCTTGTTGTTGATGTCAGGTTTGAGATGACGTGGTGTACCTTCCTCTGCTGTTACTGTCAGCTTTGTGATGACGTGTATACCTTCCTGTGCTGTTGATGTCAGCTTTGTGATGACGAGGTATACTTCCCTGTGCTGTTGATGTCAGCTTTGTGACGAGATTGTATGCCTTCCTGTGCTGTTGATGTCAGCTTTGTGATGATGTGGTATACATCCCCTTGCTGTTGATGTCAGGTTGAGATGACGTGGTGTACCTTCCCTGTGCTGTTATGTCAGCTTTGTGCTGTTGATGTCAGTTTTGTGATGACCTGGTATACCTTTCCTGTGCTGTTGATGTCAGTTTTGTGAAGACGTAGTATGCCTTCCATGTGCTGTTGATGTCAGCTTTGTGATGATGTGGTATACCATCCCTGTGCTGTTGATATCAGCTTTGTGATGACGTGGTATACCATCCCTGTGCTGTTGATGTCAGGTTCGAGATTACGTGGTATATCTTCCTTGTGCTGTTGATGACAGCTTTGTGATGACGTGGTATACCTTCCCTGTGCTGTTGATGTCAGTTTTGTAACGTCGTAGTATACCTTCCCTGTGCTGTTGATGTCAGCTTTGTGATGACGTGGTATATCATCTCTGTGCTGTTGATGTCAGTTTTGTGATGACGTGGTATGCCATCCCTGTGATATTGATATCAGTTTTGTTATGACGTGTTATACCTTCCCTGTGCTGTTGATATCAGTTTTGTGACGACATGGTGTACCTTCCTTGTGCTGTTGTTGTCAGGCTCATGATGATAGAATATACCTTCCTTGTGATGTTGATATCAGGTATGATGACATGACATGAATAACGTATGACGATGTCAGGTTTGTGACGATACCTTCCCAGTAATGTTGATGTCAGGTCGTGATGACATGGTATATATATTTCCCCTCTAATGTTTATGGCTGGTTCATGATGACATACTTTTCCTTTGATGTTGATGTCAGGGCGATGATGATATATCTACCCTTTGATGTTGATGTCCTGTCTTGATGACATGATATCCCTTGTCTATGATGCTGATGTCAGGGTGTTGATATATACCTTCCCTGTGATATTGATGTCGAGGTGGTGATGACATGAACCTTTCCTGTGATGTTGATGTCATGTTCTGATGACATACGTAGTATACCATCACAGTGATGTTGACGTCAGGGTGGTGAGGACATAATATACCTTCCCTGTGATGTTGATGTCAAGTTCGTGATGGCATGTTGTACCTTCCCAGTGATGGGTTTTCACATAATAACGCACTCCTGGAAACTTAACATCACTGGAGCCCCGACGGAAATTTTGAACTAAACTTGAGTCTTTTGTAGTTTGTGAATAGACTTGAGAGAGGGTGAGAGAAAGGTTTTACATTAAAGGAACTACTTTGGATATCGAACTAATATTCTAATCTATAAAATTCGTTATATTTCCATTGCTGAGAATGTTAAGGTCTTTTCGTAACACTAAACGATAAGTCGGAAATTGTACAAGGCAATAATGTAAGAAAAATAAAGTTTTCCTACCGTTTGTGAGTTGCTCTCCTAGAGGAATGAGCAGTGGTACCAACACGTTCACTGCCATTGTTACCACGCAGAGGTTGGCTCTTCTGAAAGATGAATGACAACACTATCAAGGAGACAAATGACAGCAGTAACATGGAGACAAATAATCATAACTAAGATTTCTATCGTATGAAGTGAAAAAGTCTTTTGTTATTCAACCATCTTAACCCAAGTGCCAATCCTAGTCCGTTCTCCCATCCTAGTGATAGTTGCTAGATTGTCTTCATAGATTCCCAATTAGCGATTGGGACGTCCAAGAAGATCTAACTACTTACTAAACTGCTTTTCTTTTCGTGAATTCTACAAAAAAGGGTGGTTGTCGGTAAGCGACCAAATTTACATGTAGATAGTGAAAGAAGTGTTTAATTGAAGGAAGACTGTATGGACACAATAAGAGGAAGATTTAAGATCAGACTGCAGATAGCATAGGTAGGAGTAAGTCAAGAGGTGGCAGTCAGATGATGGTTCGAATATACCTAACCGACATAAAGACACAGCGACCTCCCAGTACCGCTCAACCTTCCAGTGCGGCCTGTCAGACGGGAGCAATCGGCAACCCTGCCAAGGTGTCCACTGCCCGCCCGAAAACCCGACCTCAGGAACTGGTACCTGCCCGGGAGCCACGGGAGAACAGACTAATCCCGTACACCCCAAGCCAACAAAGGGGAGATGACCTTCAACCTGCCCGGTGGCCGACACCAGATGGACAAGGCATGCCTGATTGCTAACCTGTGCTCTTGGACCACATCCTGTAAAGGGATTGGGTCCAGGATAGGGCTTTGACACTGCACACCTCAAGGTCCCGGTATGTCAGCCCTAGCCTAGTGAGGGCACTCGCGCTTTCTTGGCACCATGCGCCACGCTAGTTTAATGTGGCAGATGTTACATGCACGGTGCCCTTTCCGGTGAGTTCTCGTACGCCTTGTAAGGCTTCCGGGGTGCCGTAGTAGCTGCACTTATGCTGGTGTGCAGCTGAAAGAGCGAAATGGGCTCCAGAGACCTGGGTATCTATCACACAGGCCTCTGTACCTTTGGAAGCCACGATGTCCGGCTTCCGAAAGGACCCCACATCTGGAATGCGTGGCTCGCAGAACACCTCGTAACCCCTCTGCTTCAATCGTCCGGCCAAATATGCTCTGATATTATCGTGCCGTTTTACCCTCCCGCCATGGGTACGGGGGCACATCTGTGCGATGTGCCCGAGTGTACCCGGCTTCTGACAGGTGTCGCAGAGGCCGTTGATCTCGGGCCGGCCTCTGGACGCCCTGGCAGGGTTGGGTAACGCGCCTATCCTCACTTGGACGGCCTTCATGTAATCAGAACCGGACAGGAACCGGTTCCCGCTATTTACCCATCTGCTAACCTGAGGCACGGCGGCAGATGGAGCGAGACCCGCTCCGTCAACGGCGCTGACCAGATTGGCCCTCCATACGTGTAGGCGTTCGGGTTTATTACCCGCCTGCCGACCAGCAATGCATGCGGGTCCGGTCCAGCGTTGCAGCTTGCTCAACACCGCAGGCTCCCGGACAGCCGCATGAATCACTGGGTCGGTCGAGGTGAGTAATTTCGCGAACGGCGCTTGTTTATTCAGCCGGACGGTTGAGACAAAGTCCGGTATACCCAGCCCACCATCTCCAGCTGCCGGGTGGAAGTACGCGCAGGGCACGTCATGGGCTAGACGTAGCCAGCGGCGAACTGCCACTCGCACTTGCCTGTCCATGTGTGCTAACTGTCTTATAAACTTCCCCCAACACCAGTCGATGCATGAGCTTGGGCACCAGATGTCCCACAAGCAACGCAATCCGCTGTTGAGGTTTTAGAGGGGCTCTGGTGATGTAAGGAGCCCCTCTTCTAGCAGGGCACCGCAGGACTTTCGCCGCCCCCCAGCTCCGACAAGAACGCCGAGTTACTTATATTCGTCCTCAGCACTCATGGAGCCGACAGCACTGCCCAAGACTTGGAACGTCCTATTTTTATTGACGTACCAAGTCTTGCGTTTGCCGTCGACCTCCATACTGAGGGTACGACATTTCCCTGGATTAACATGAAGCCCACCCCCCGCGAGGGTCTCAGCCATCAACGTTCATTGCCTGCTGCAGGCCAGTGGGCGTCTGCGCCACCAGGACCAATCATCGGCAAACGCCAATGCTGATATCCTTTGGTCACCCAACCTAACCCCTACACCAGTCTCTTTCCCCCTTGCGATTCCCTCGTCAATCACAAGGTTGAAGAGAATTGGCGATAAGGGGTCACCCTGCTTGACCCCACTAGTCATATATACTTTCTCCGACATCTCGCCGCTGCCTTCGATGTGAGTGAAGGCTCGGTCATACGTCGACATGACATTCCCTGACGGGGGCTGGGATGCCCTTCCGCGACATGGCCCGCTCGATAGTGCTATGGTTAACACTATCGAATGCTTTAGCCATGTCGAGGAATGCCAGGTGCACACCGTGGGCGTATGCTCGCGCACGACCGACGATCGCATCCAAGATCGTGAGGTTCTCAAGGCATCCGTCTATTGGGACGAATGCCTTTTGAGCTTCATCGATCTGGACGAGGCTCGAGGTACGGCTGCTCAGGATCTTATGGAGAAGGCGGACTATGGCACAAGAGATGGTAATCGGCCTATAGTCCTTGGGTTCGGTTGGATTGGGTACCTTGGGTATTAGCACTGTTCGGTTTGCCTTCAGTGGCTCTGGTAGAGCAGACGTAGCCAGCCACAGGTTAAACATTTTTGCCAGGATCCTCGGAGGAATGGACCTCAGTAATCGAGTCGACATCCCATCAGGACCAGTGCCCATACTACCGCTAGTGCCCACCTTAGCCCTAGTGCCCATCCTAGCCCTAGTACCCATTCTGACCCTAATGCCCATCCTGGTTCTAGTGCCCATCCTAATCCTAGCGCCCGTTATACCTCTAGTGCCCATCCTGCCTCTAGTACTCATCCTAGCCTTTGTGCCTATCCTGACCCTAGTGCCCATCCTGTCCCTAGTGCCCATCCTAGCCCTAGTCCCATCCTAGCCCTATTTCCCATCCTAGCCCTTTTCCCAATCTTGCCTTAGTGCCCGTCCTAGTTCTAGTTGTCATCCTAGCCCTAGTGCCGATCCTAATGCTAGTTGCCATCCTAGCCCTAAATTCCCATCTTACCCCTTGTGCCCATCTTTGCCTTCGCTCCCATTCCTACCACTAGTTCCTATCCTAGCCCTACTTCTTATCCCTAATGCTTTCCTAGCTCTAGATCTCATTCTAGTCCTAGTTGACATCCTAGCACAAGTTGCCATCGTAGTCCCAGTTGCCATCCTAGCCTTAGTTGCCATCCTAACCCGAGTTTCCGTCCTAGCTTTTGACCAATCAATAAGGTCTGGGTTAGTACCTGAGTGCCCTCTGTCTCCACAGGGCCTCCCTCACTGTTCCTTCGCGTTCGTTACCTGGCAAGATGCTACTCTGTTAACATTTACTGCTGTCTGTAATCGTTCCGCCTCCTGTGATCCGTTGCCATTTGCGTCTAAAGATGTGTTGAAATACAAGAAAGCGCTTAAGCAAATTTTCCTGTCTTCATTTTTCCTTCATGATATATATATATATATATATATATATATATATATATATATATATATATATATATATATATATATATATATATATATATATATATAAATATATATATATGTGTATATATATCATGCGTGTCGTAGAAGGCGACTAAAAGGGGAGGGAGCGGGGGGCTGGAAATCCTCCCCACTCGGTTTTTTTTTTTTTTTCATTTTCCAAAAGAAGGAACAGAGAAGGGGACCAGGTGAGGATGTTCCCTCAAAGGCCCAGTCCTCTGTTCTTAACGCTACCTCGCTAACGCGGGAAATGGCGAATAGTTTGAAAGAAAGAATATATATATATATATATATATATATATATATATATATATATATATATATATATAATGTGTGTGTGTGTGTGTATATATATATATATATATATATATATATATATATATATATATATATATATATATATATATAAATATATATATGTATATATTTATTTATTTATTTTGCTTTGTCGCTGTCTCCCGCGTTAGCGAGGTAGCGCAAGGAAACCTATATACACATGCATATACATACACGTCCATACCCACAAATATACATACCTATACATCTCAATGTACACATATATATACACACACAGACATATACATATATACACATGTACATATTTCATACTTTCTGCCTTTTATTTATTCCCATCGCCACCTCGCCACACATGGAATAACAACCCCCTCTCACCTCATGTGTGCGAGGTAGCGCTAGGAAAAGACAACAAAGGCCCCATTCCTTCACACTCAGTCTCTAGCTGTCATGTAATAATGCACCGAAACCACAGCTCCCTTTCCACATCTAGGCCCCACAGAACTTTCCATGGTTTACCCCAGACGCTTCACATGCCCTGGTTCAATCCATTGAAAGCACGTCGGCCCCGGTATACCACATCGTTCCAATTCACTCTATTCCTTGCCCTTCTTTCACACTCCTGCATGTTCAGGCCCCGATCCCTCAAAATCTTTTTCACTCCATCTTTCCATCCTCCATCCTCGATTAAAACTTTTCACCGTTCCTAACAACTTGCCTCCCACACCATATATTCTTAACACATTCCACAGAGCATCTCTATCAACTCTGCCATATGCCTTCTCCAGATCCATAAATGTTACATACAAATCCATTTGCTTTTCTAAGTATTTCTCACATACATTCTTCAAAGCAAACACCTGATCCACATATCCTCTACCACTTCTGAAAGCACACTGCTCTTCCCCAATCTGATGCTCTGTACATGCCTTCACCCTCTCAATCAATACCCTCCCATATAATTTACCAGGAATACTCAACAAACTTATACCTCTGTAATTTGAGCACTCACTCTTATCCCCTTTGCCTTTGTACAATGGCACTATGCAAGCATTCCGCCAATCCTCAGGCACCTCGCCATGAATCATACATACAGTAAATAACCTTACAACCAGTCAACAATACAGTCACCCCCCTTTTTAAATAAATTCCACTGCAATACCATCCAAACCTGCTGCCTTTCCGGCTTTCATCTTCCGCAACGCTTTTACTACCTCTTCTCTGTTTACCTAATCATTTTCCCTAGCCCTCTCACTTTGCACACCACCTCGACCAAAACACCCTATATCTGCCACTCTATCATCAAACACATTCAACAAACCTTCAAAATACTCACTCCATCTCCTTCTCACATCACCACTACTTGTTATCACCTCCCCATTAGCCCCCTTCACTGAAGTTCCCATTTGCTCCCTTGTCTTACGCACTTTATTTACCTCCTTCCAAAACATCTTTTTATTCTCCCTAAAATTTAATGAAACTCTTACACCAACTCTCATTTGCCCTCTTTTTCACCTCTTGCACCTTTCTTTTGACCTCCTGACCTCCTGATTTATGTGCTGAAAAAGGACTAGTGATTGGGAATACCTGGTTTAAAAAGCGAGATGTACATAAGTATACGTATGTAAGTTGGAGAGATGGCCAGAGAGCGTTATTGGATTACGTGTTAATTGACAGGCGCGCGAAAGAGAGACTTTTGAATGTTAATGTGCTGAGAGGTGCAACTGGAGGGATGTCTGATCATTATCTTGTGGAGGCGAAGGTGAAGATTTGTATGGGTTTTCAGAAAAGAAGAGAGAATGTTGGGGGGGAAGAGGGTGGTGAGAGTAACTGAGCTTGGGAAGGAGACTTGTGTGAGGAAGTACCAGGAGAGACTGAGTACAGGATGGGAAAGGTGAGAACAAAGGAGGTAAGGGGAGTGGGGGAAGAATGGGATGTATTTAGGGAAGCAGTGATGGCTTGCGCAAAAGATGCTTGTGGTACGAGAAGCGTGGGAGGTGAGTTGATTAGAAAGGGTAGTGAGTGGTGGGATGAAGAAGTAAGATTATTAGTGAAAGAGAAGAGAGAGGCATTTGGACGATTTTTGCAGGGAAATAATGCAAATGAGTGGGAGATGTATAAAAGAAAGAGACAGGAGGTCAAGAGAAAGGTATAAGATGTGAAAAAGAGGGCAAATGAGAGTTGGGGTGAGAGAGTATCATTAAATTTTAGGGAGAATAAAAAGATGTTTTGGAAGGAGGTAAATAAAGTTCGTAAGACAAGGGAGCAAATGGGAACTTCAGTGAAGGGGGCTAATGGGGAGGTGATAACAAGCAGTGGTGATGTGAGAAGGAGATGAAGTGAGTATTTTGAAGGTTTGTTGAATGTGTTTGATGATAGATTGGCAGATATAGGGTGTTTTGGTCGAGGTGGTGTGCAAAGTGAGAGGGTTAGGGAAAATGATTTGGTAAACAGAGAAGAGGTAGTAAAAGCGTTGCGGAAGATGAAAGCCGGAAAGGCAGCAGGTTTGGATGGTATTGCATTGGAATTTATTAAAAAGGGGGGTGACTGTATTGTTGAGTGGTTGGTAAGGTTATTTAATGTATGTATGATTCATGGTGAGGTGCCTGAGGATTGGCGGAATGCGTGCATAGTGCCATTGTATAAAGGCAAAGGGGATAAGAGTGAGTGCTCAAATTACATAGGTATAAGTTTGTTGAGTATTCCTGGTAAATCATATGGGAGGGTATTGATTGAGAGGGTGAAGGCATGTACAGAGCATCAGATTGGGGAAGAGCAGTGTATGTGAGAGATACTTAGAAAAGCAAATGGATTTGTATGTAGCATTTATGGATCTGGAGAAGGCATATGATAGAGTTGATAGAGATGCTCTGTGGAAAGTGATTGGTTCTCAGTGAATGTAGGTTTGCGGCAGGGGTGTGTGATGTCTCCATGGTTGTTTAATTTTTTTTATGGATGGGGTTCTTAGGGAGGTGAATGCAAGAGTTTTGGAAAGAGGGGCAAGTTTGCAGTCTGTCGGGGATGAGAGAGTTTGGGAAGTGAGTCAGTTGTTGTTCGCTGATGATACAACGCTGGTGGCTAATTCATGTGAGAAACTGCAGAAGCTGGTGACTGAGTTTGGTAAAGTGAGTGAAAGAAGAAAGTTAAGAGTAAATGTGAATAAGAGCAAGGTTATTAGGTACAGTAGGGTTGAGTGTCAAGTCAATTGGGAGGAAAGTTTGAATGGAGAAAAACTGGAGGAAGTAAAGTGTTTTAGATATCTAGGAGTGGATCTGGCAGCGGATGGAACCATGGAAGCGGAAGTGAATCATAGGGTGGGGGAGGGGGCGAAAATTCTGGGAGCGTTGAAGAATGTGTGGAAGTCGAGAACATTATCTCCGAACGCAAAAATGGGTATGTTTGAAGGAATGGTGGTTCCAACAATGTTGTATGGTTGCGAGGCGTGGGCTATGGATAGAGTAGTGCGCAGGAGGGTGGATGTGCTGGAAATGAGATGTTTGAGGACAATATGTGGTGTGAGGTGGTTTGATCGAGTAAGTAATGTAAGGGTAAGAGAGATGTGTGGAATTAAAAAGAGCGTGGTTGAGAGAGCAGAAGAGGGTGTTTTGAAATGGTTTGGGCACATGGAGAGAATGAGTGAGGAAAGATTGACCAAGAGGATACATGTGTCGGAGGTGGAGGGAACGAGGAGAAGTGGGAGACCAAATTGGAGGTGGAAAGATGGAGGGAAAAAGATTTTGTGTGATCGGGGCCTGAACATGCAGGAGGGTGAAAGGCGGGCAAGGAATAGAGTGAATTGGATCGATGTGGTATACCGGGGTCGACGTGCTGTCAATGGATTGAATCAGGGCATGTGAAGCGTCTGGGGTAAACCATGGAAAGTTGTGTGGGGCCTGGATGTGGAAAGGGAGCTGTGGTTTCGGGCATTATTGCATGACAGCTAGAGACTGAGTGTGAACGAATGGGGCATTTGTTGTCTTTTCCTAGCGCTACCTCGCACACATGAGGGGGAGGGGGATGTTATTCCATGTGTGGCGAGGTGGCGATGGAAATGAATAAAGGCAGACAGTGTGAATTGTGTGCATGTATATATACGTATATGTCTGTGTGTGTATATATATGTGTACATTGAGATGTATGGGTATGTATATTTGCGTGTGGGGTTGTGTATGTATATACATGTGTATGGGGGTGGGTTGGGCCATTTCTTTCGTCTGTTTCCTTGCGCTACCTCGCAAACGCGGGAGACAGGGACAAAGCAACTCAAATAAACAAATAAATGAATAAATGAATATATATATATATATATATATATATATATATATATATATATATATATATATATATATATATATATATATATATATATTTTTTTTTTTTTTTTTTCTTTTTTTTTTTTCTTTCATACTCTTTGCCATTTCCCGCGTCAGCAAGGTCGCGGTAAGAACAGAAGACTGGGCCTCTGAGGAAACATTCTCACCCGGCCCCCTCACACACACACACACACACACACACACACACACACACATTGCAGTGGAATTTATTAAAAAAGGGGGTGACTGTATTGTTGACTGGTTGGTAAGGTTAGCTAATTTATGTATGACTCATGGTGAGGTGCCTGAGGATTGGCGGAATGCGTGCATAGTGCCATTGTACAAAGGCAAAGGGGATAAGAGTGAGTGCTCAAATTACAGAGGTATAAGTTTGTTGAGTATTCCTGGTAAATTATATGGGAGGGTATTGATTGAGAGGGTGAAGGCATGTACAGAGCATCAGATTGGGGAAGAGCAGTGTGGTTTCAGAAGTGGTAGAGGATGTGTGGATCATGTGTTTGCTTTGAAGAATGTATGTGAGAAATACTTAGAAAAGCAAATGGATTTGTATGTAGCATTTGTGGATCTGGAGAAAGCATATGATAGAGTTGATAGAGATGCTCTGTGGAAGGTATTAAAAATATATGGTGTGGGGGGAAAGTTGTTAGAAGCAGTGAAAAGTTTTTATCGAGGATGTAAGGCATGTGTACGTGTAGGAAGAGAGGAAAGTGATTGGTTCTCAGTGAATGTAGGTTTGCGGCAGGGGTGTGTGATGTCTCCATGGTTGTTTAATTTGTTTATGGATGGGGTTGTTAGGGAGGTAAATGCAAGAGTTTTGGAAAGAGGGGCAAGTATGAAGTCTGTTGGGGATGAGAGAGCTTGGGAAGTGAGTCAGTTATTGTTCGCTGATGACACAGCGCTGGTGGCTGATTCATGTGTGAAACTGCAGAAGCTGGTGACTGAGTTTGGTAAAGTGTGTGGAAGAAGAAAGTTAAGAGTAAATGTGAATAAGAGCAAGGTTATTAGGTACAGTAGGGTTGAGGGTCAAGTCAATTGGGAGGTGAGTTTGAATGGAGAAAAACTGGAGGAAGTGAAGTGTTTTAGATATCTGGGAGTGGATCTGGCAGCGGATGGAACCATGGAAGCGGAAGTGGATCATAGGGTGGGGGAGGGGGCGAAAATTCTGGGGGCCTTGAAGAATGTGTGGAAGTCGAGAACATTATCTTGGAAAGCAAAAATGGGTATGTTTGAAGGAATAGTGGTTCCAACAATGTTGTATGGTTGCGAGGCGTGGGCTATGGATAAAGTTGTGCGCAGGAGGATGGATGTGCTGGAAATGAGATGTTTGAGGACAATGTGTGGTGTGAGGTGGTTTGATCGAGTGAGTAACGTAAGGGTAAGAGAGATGTGTGGAAATAAAAAGAGCGTGGTTGAGAGAGCAGAAGAGGGTGTTTTGAAGTGGTTTGGGCACATGGAGAGGATGAGTGAGGAAAGATTGACCAATAGGATATATGTGTCGGAGGTGGAGGGAACAAGGAGAAGAGGGAGACCAAATTGGAGGTGGAAAGATGGAGTGAAAAAGATTTTGTGTGATCGGGGCCTGAACATGCAGGAGGGTGAAAGGAGGGCAAGGAACAGAGTGAATTGGAGCGATGTGGTATACCGGGGCTGACGTGCTGTCAGTGGATTGAATCAAGGCATGTGAAGCGTCTGGGGTAAACCATGGAAAGCTGTGTAGGTATGTATATTTGCGTGTGTGGACGTATGTATATACATGTGTATGGGGGGGGGGGGGGGTTTGGGCCATTTCTTTCGTCTGTTTCCTTGCGCTACCTCGCAAACGCGGGAGACAGCGACAAAGTATAAATATATATATATATATATATATATATATATATATATATATATATATATATATATATATATATATATATATATATATATATATATATATATCCTACCCCCAGTGCCCATACCTATACATTTCAACGTTGCATACATATACAGACACAGACATATACATATATACACATGTACATATTCATACATGCTGCCTTCATCCATTCCCGCCGCCACCACGCCAAACATGAATTGACACCCCACTCTCCCCCCGTACGCGCAAGGTAGCGCTAGGAAAAAAAAAAAACCCACTCAATCTCTAGCTGTCATGTATAATGCACCGAAGCCACAGCTGCCTTTCTACATCCAGGCACCACAAGACTTTCCATGGTTTACCCCAGATGCATCATTTGCCCTGGTTCAATCCTTTGACATCACATTCACCCAGGTATACCACATCGTTCCAATTCACTCTATTCCTTGCACCCCTTTCACCCTCCTATATGTTCAGGCCCCGATTGCTCAAAATCTTTTTCACTCCATCCTTCCACCTCCAATTTGGTCTCCCACTTCTCCTTGTTCCCTCTACCTCGGACACATATATCCTCTTTGTCAATCCTTCCTCACTCATTCTCTCTATGTGACTAAACCATTTCAATACTCCCTCCTCTGCTCTCTCAACCACACTCTTTTTATTACCACACGTCTCTCTTACCCTTTCATTATTTACTCGATCAAACAACCTCACACCCCATATTGTCCTCATAATCTCATTTCCAACACATCCACCCTTCTCCGTACAACCCTATCTATCGCTCATGCCTCACAACCATACAACATTGTTGGAACCACTATTCCTTCAAACGTACCCAATTTTGCTCTCCGAGATAACGTTCTCGCCTTCTACACATTCTTCAATGCTTCCAGAACCTTTGCCCACTCCCCCACTCTGTGACTCACTTCCGCTGCCAAATCCACTTCAAGATAGCTAAAACATTGCACTTCCTCCAGCTTTTCTCCATTCAAACTTACCTCCCAATTTACTTGTCCCTCAACCCTACTGAACCTAATGTCCTTGCTCTTATTCACATTTACTCTCAGCTTTCTTCTTTCACACACTTTACCAAACTCAGTCACCAATTTCTGCAGTTTCTCACACGAATCAGCCACCAGCGCCGTATCATCAGCGAACAACTGATTCACTTCCCATGCACTCTCATCCACAACAGACTGCATACTTGCGCCTCTCTCCAAAACTCTTGCATTCACCTCCCTAACAACCCCATCCATAAACAAATTAAAAAGCCATAGAGACATCACACACCCCTGCCGCAAACCGACATTCACTGGGAACCAATCAGTTTCCTCTCTTCCTACTCGCACACATGCTGGACATCCTCGATAAAAACTTTTCACTGCTTATAGCAACTTTTCTCCCACACCATATATTCTTAATACCTTCCACAGAGCATCTCTATTATTTCTATCATATGCCTTCTCCAGATCCATAAATGCTACATACAAATCCATCTGTTTTTCTAAGTATATCACATACTTTCTTCAAAGCAATCACCTGATTCACACATACATCCTTTATCACTTCTGAAACCACACTGCTCTTCCTCAATCTGGTGCTCTGTACATGCCTTCACCCTCTCAGTCGATACCTTCCCACATAATTTCCTATGAATACTCAACAAACTTATACTTCTGTAATATGAACACACCTTTATCCCATTTGCCTTTGTACAGTGGCACTATACATGCATTCCTCCATTCCTCAGGCACTTCACCATGAACACATACATTGAATATCCTCAACAACCAGTCAACAACACATTCACCCCCATTTTTGATAAATTCCACAGCAATACCATCCAAACCCGCCGTCTTGCCGGCTTTCATCTTTCGCAAAGCCTTTACTACCTCTGTTTATCAATTCATTCTCCCTGACCCTCTCTCTTCGCACACCACCTCGACCAAAGCATCCTATATTTACCACTCTATCATCAAACACATTCAACAAACCTTCAAAATGCTTACTCCATCTCCCTCTCACTTCACTACTACTCGTATTGCCTCCCCATTTGCCCCCATCACCGATATTCCCATTTCTTTTCTTGTCTTACGCACTTAATGTACCTCCTTCCAAAACGTCTTTTTATTTTCCCTAAAATTTAATGATACTTTCTCACCCCAACTCTCATTTCCCTTTTTTCACCTCTTGCACCTTTCTCTTGACCTCTTGCCTCTTTCTTTTATACATCTCCCGTCCCGTTCATTTGCACTATTTCCCTACAAAAATCGGCCAAATACCTCTCTCTTCTCTTTCACTAACAATCTTACTTCTTTATCCCACCACTCAATACCCTTTCTAATCGGCCCACCTCCCACCTTTCTCATGCTACAGGCATCTTTTGCGCAAGCCATCACTGCTTCCCTAAATACATCCCATTCCTTCCCTACTCCCTTTACATCATTTGCTCTCACCTTTTTCCATTCTGCATTCAGTCTCTCCTGGTACTTCCTCACACAAGTCTCCGTGCCAAGCTCACTTACTGTTACCACTCTCTTCACCCCAACATTCTCTCTTTTTTTCTGAAAACCTCTATATATCTTCACCTTTGCCTTCACAAGATAATGATCAGACATCCCCCTAGTTGTCCTTCTCAACACATTAATAACGCTCTCTGGCCATCTCTCCTACTTACATATGTATACTTAGGTATATCTCTCTTTTTAAACAAGGTATTCCCAATCACCAGTCCTTTTTTAGTACACAAATCTACAAGCTCTTCACCATTTCCATTTACAACACTGAACACCCCATGTACACCAATCATTTACTCAACTGCCACATTACTCACCTTTGCATTCAGATCACCCATCACTATAACCCGGTCTAGTGCATCAAAGCTGCTAACACTCACTCAGCTGCTCCCAAAACACTTGCCTCTCATGATCTTTCTTCTCATGCCCAGGTGCATAGGCACCAATAATCACCCATCTCTCTCCATCCACTTTCACTTTTACCCATATCAATCTAGAGTTTACTTTCTTACACTTTATAACATAGTTTCACAACTCCTGCTTCTGGAGTAGTGCCACTCCTCCCTTTGCTCTTGTTGTCTCATCAATCCCTGACTTTACTCCTAAGACATTCCCAAACCACCCTTCCCCTTTACACTTGAGCTTCGTTTCACTCGGAGCCAAAACATCCAAGTTCCTTTCCTCAAACATAATACCTATCTCTCCTTTTTTCTCATCTTAGTTACGTCCACACACATTTAGACACCCCAGTCTGAGCCTTCGAGGACGATGAGCACTCCCCGCATGACTCCTGTTTTCCCTTTTAGAAAGTTGAAATACAATGAGGGGAGGGTTTCTAGCCCCCCGCTCCCATCCCCTTTAGTCGCCTTCTACGACACGCGGGGAATGGGTGGGAAGTATTCTTTCTCCCCTATCCCCAGGGATTTTTATTATCATTATTTTGCTTTGTCGCTGTCTCCCGCATTAGCGAGGTAGCGCAAGGAAACAGACGAAAGAATGGCCCAACCCACCCACATACACATGTATATATATACACGTCCACCCACAGAAATATACATACCTATACATCTCAACGTATACATATATATACACACAAAGACATATACATATATACACATGTGTACATAATTCATACTGTCTGCCCTTATTGATTCAAATCGCCATCCCACCACACATGAAATAACAACCCCCTTCCCCCTCATGTGTGCGAGGTAGCGCTAGGAAAAGAAAACAAAGGCCCCATTCATTCACACTCAGTCTCTAGCTGTCATGTAATAATGCACCGAAACCACAGCTCCCTTTCCACATCCGGGCCTCACAGAACTTTCCATGGTTTACCCCAGACGCTTCACATGCCCTGGTTCGCTCCATTGACAGCAGGTCGACCCCGGTATACCACATCGTTGCAATTCACTCTATTCCTTGCACGCCTTTCACCCTCCTGCATGTTCAGGCCCCGATCACTCAAAATCTTTTTCACTCCATCTTTCCACCTCCAATTTGGTCTCCCACTTCTCCTCGTTCCCTCCACCTCTGACACATAGATCCTCTTGGTCAATCTTTCCACACTCATTCTCTCCATGTGACCAAACCATTTCAAAACACCCTCTTCTGCTCTCTCAACCATACTCTTTTTATTTCCACACATCTCTCTCACCCTTACATTACTTACTCGATCAAACCACCTCACAACACATGTTGTCCTCAAACATCTCATTTCCAGCACATCCACCCTCCTGCGCACAACTTTATCCATAGCCCACGCCTCGCAACCATACAACATTGTTGGAACCACTATTCCTTCAAACATACCCATTTTTGCTTTCGGAGATAATGTTCTCGACTTCCAAACATTCTTCAAGGCTCCCAGAATTTTCGCCACCTCCCCCACCCTATGATTCACTTCCGCTTCCATGGTTCCATCCGCTGCCAGATCCACTTACAGATATCTAAAACACTTCACTTCCTCCAGTTTTTCTCCATTCAAACTTACCTTCCAATTGACCTCACCCTACTGTACCTAATAACCTTGCTCTTGTTTACGTTTACTCTTAACTTTCTTCTTTCACACACTTTACCAAACTCAGTCACTAGCTTCTGCAGTTTCTCACATGAATCAGCCATCAGCGCTGTATCATCAGCGAACAACAACTGACCCACTTCCCAAGCTCTCTCATCCACAACAGACTGCATACTTGCCCCTCTTTCCAAAACTCTTGCATTCACCTCCCTAACAACCCCATCCATAAACAAATTAAACAACCATGGAGACATCACACACCCCTGCCGCAAACCTACATTCACTGAGAACCAATCACTTTCCTCTCTTCCTACACGTACACATGCCTTACATCCTCGATAAAAACTTTTCACTGCTTCTAACAACTTGTCTCCCACACCATATATTTTTAATACCTTCCACAGAGCATCTCTTATCAACTCTATCATATGCCTTCTCCAGATCCATAAATGCTACATACAAATCCATTTGCTTTTCTAAATATTTCTCACATTCTTCAAAGCAAACACCTGATCCACACATCCTCTACCACTTCTGAAACCACACTGCTCTTCCCCAATCTGATGCTCTGTACATGCCTTCACCCTCTCAATCAATACCCTCCCATATAATTTACCAGGAATACTCAACAAACTTATACCTCTGTAATTTGAGCACTCACTCTTATCCCCTTTGCCTTTGTACAATGGCACTATGCAAGCATTCCGCCGATCCTCAGGCACCTCATCATGAATCATACATACATTAAATAACCTTACCAACCAGTCATCAACATAGTCAACCCCTTTTTTTAATAAATTCCACTACAATACCATCCAAAACTGCTGCCTTGCCAGCTTTCATCTTCCGCAAAGCTTTTACTACCTCTTCTCTGTTTACCGAATCATTCTCCCCAACCCTCTCACTTTTCACACCACCTCGACCAAAACACCCTATATCTGCCACTCTATCATCACACACATTCAACAAACCTTCAAAATACTCACTCCATCTCCTTCTCACATCACCACTACTTGTTATCACCTCCCCATTAGCCCCCTTCACTGAAGTTCCCATTTGCTTCCTTGTCTTACGCACCTTATTTACCTCCTTCCAAAACATCTTTTTGTTCTCCCTAAAATTTAATGATACCCTCTCACCCCAACTCTCATTTGCCCTCTTTTTCACCTCTTGCACCTTTCTTTTGACCTCCTGCCTCTTTCTTTTATACATCTCCCACTCATTTGCATTATTTCCCTGCAAAAATCGTCCAAATGCCTCTCTCTTCTCTTTCACTAATAATCTTACTTCTTCATCCCATCACTCACTACCCTTTCTAATCAACCCACCTCCCACGCTTCTCATGCCACAAGCATCTTTTGCGCAAGCCATCACTGCTTCCCTAAATACATCCCATTCCTCCCCCACTCCCCTTACCTCCTTTGTTCTCACCTTTTTCCATTCTGTACTCAGTCTCTCCTGGTACTTCCTCACACACGTCTCCTTCCCAAGCTCACTTACTCTCACCACTCTCCTCACCCCAACATTCTCTCTTCTTTTGTGAAAACTCCTACAAATCTTCACCTTCGCCTCCACAAGATAACGATCAGACATCCCTCCAGCTGCACCTCTCAGCACATTAACATCCAAAAATTTCTCTTTCGCGCGCCTATCAATTAACACATAATCCAATAACGCTCTCTGGCCATCTCTCCTACTTACATACGTATACTTATGTATATCTCGCTTTTTAAACCAGGTATTCCCAATCACCAGTCCTTTCTCAGCACACAAATCCACAAGCTCTTCACCATTTCCATTTACAACACTGAACACCCCATGTATACCAATTATTACCTCAACTGTCACATTACTCACCTTTGCATTTAAATCACCCATCACTATAAACCGGTCTTGTGTATCAAAACCACTAACACACTCATTCAGGTGCTCCCAAAACACTTGCCTCTCATGACCTTTCTTCTCATGCCCAGGTGCATATGCACCAATAATCACCCATCTCTCTCCATCAACTTTCAGTTTTACCCATATCAATCTAGAATTTACTTTCTTACACTCTATCACATACTCCCACAACTCCTGTTTCAGGAGTAGTGCTACTCCTTCCCTTGCTCTTGTCCTCTCACTAACCCCTGACTTTACTCCCAAGACATTCCCAAACCACTCTTCCCCTTTACTATTGAGCTTCGTTTCACTCAGAGCCAAAACATCCAGGTTCCTTTCCTCAAACATACTACCTATCTCTCTTTTTTTCTCATCTTGGTTACATCCACACACATTTAGACACCCCAATCTGAGCCTTCGAGGAGGATGAGCATTCCCCGCATGACTCCTTCTTCTGTTTCCCCTTTTAGAAAGTCAAAATATAAGGAGGGGAGGGTTTCTGGCTCCCGTCCCCTTTAGTCGCCTTCTACGACACGTGAGGAATGCGTGGGAAGTATTCTTTCTCCCCTATCACCAGGGATAGGGGCGATATATATATATATATATATATATATATATATATATATATATATATATATATATATATATATATATATATATATATATATATATCTCCAGGGATATATATATACATATATATATATATATATATATATATATATATATATATATATATATATATATATATATATATATATATATATATATGTGTGTGTGTGTGTGTGTGTGTGTGTGTGTGTGTGTGTGTCTGTGTGTGTGTGCTTACGTACATATTTCAGGTTATGTGTACCCATGCCATTCAATTTAGGTATCAAAAGTAAGGTTATTGGCTTTTCCTTAGCCCACAGGAGAGTGAGTAGTCAAAGTATGCTTGGCAGTCCATTGGCCTAGTTGGTCATTGATGTCTAAATTAAGGGGTTTTACTTAAACCATGGCTGTGGGCCCTCATGGTAATCTCACTTGAATATCATCTATCGAATAACAATCTCTAGCAAGTAGTAATAGCAATAGTAACGCAACGACAGCATTCTTATATTCTCCTTTATCTGTCTTGTATCTATCTTGTATTTCTTTTCTCTCTTTTTTTCCAACCCTACATATACATATGTTGGTGTAACCAGGCAGGATATTTTCTTGGTAGCGTATGAAGCTGAAAGCTGTCACATTTTCCTTTATTTTCTGATGTATGATTTCTGTTTGCCGCATAATTTTTCGGTGGTCTTCTTGAAGTTTCTTAAGTTCTCCAAAGGGCTGCTACTTTTCTGAACTAAATTGTTCCATCTTCAGGCTCGATCTGATGGTTCTGTCGTGGTTGGCTATTTATATACGATTCTGGTGGATCGGATGGAGAAGGTGGGCGGAGCTGATCGCTCATTGGCTGCTTGGTTGGTGGGGCTTATGTGGCGTTTTGAGGATGGAAGGATTTGAAAATCTTCGACTTGTGTGTTTATCGTTGGTTGTTTTGTGATGATGTAAATTGCCTCTAGGAATAAGAGACGGCGAGGGTCTTGTTGTCTGTTGATTTTAGTGTTCTCGTCCAGGTCTTGTCGTGTCAGACGGGAGTTATGTAGAGTGGCATAATGGTTCTTGATATAGTTCTTCTTGATATGGTTCTTCTATAGGTGACATGTGAGGCGCCTCGATAGTCTGGTCCGTGTTATTCCAATGTATGAGTGAGGTCTACTCTCGTCTTTGTTGCTGTTGTGCTGCTAAATGTCGTGGTTCTCTTGAAGGAGGATCTAAGTCACGGCGGGTCTGTTACGAAGCAGAAGGTGGGCTTTCATTGCCTTGTAGTAGATGATGAAAGCAATGTGTTGTTCCGGGTCTGTGGGGCGTATATTTCTGTGTACAATGTCCATGATAATCTCATCTGTCTTGTAGTCTGTAGATATGTGTTGTCTGTAGTATATCTAGATGTGTTCGCCGGTTGTGGGTGTGGTGGAGTCTTGCTGAGCATACCATTTGTCCGTGTGTGACTTGATTGCTTCGGATACGTCGGTGTTAGTGTAGCCGTTGTTAACGTGGACTTGAATCAAGCGTTGTGGGCCTCTTTCCAGGTAGAGCAGTGGGAGAGGGCTCTCTTGACATAGGCGCTGATGGTGGAGCGCAGGTACCGTCTGGGGCACTCACTTTCTTTGTTCGTGGACTTGGTTGATACTGTAGTCTTGAATCCTACGTTGTGTGCAGTGACGAGTATGTCCAAGAAGGGGAGGCGTCCGTCGGTGGCTTCTTCACATGTGAAATTAAGTTCAGAGGCAGCGATGAAGCGCTGTCTGAGGTTCTGCAGTTCCGGAAGGCCCTTGATACGAACGAAGATGTCGTCGACGTAGCGGCAGTATCGGGAGGGGCAGCTACTAACTAGGAGTTCTGATTCGATGGTCCCCATGTAGAAATTAGCGAACAGGACTCCGAAAGGGCTGCCCATTGCTACACCGTCGATCAGCTGATACATCCGACCGCTCGGGCAAGTGAAAGGGGTTTCTTTCGTGTAAAGCTCCAACAGCGTCTTCAGGGCCTTCTCTGGGATGTCGAGGGGCTTGGTGTCTTCGCAGCGGTATACACGATTGAGTATGAAGTCAATCGTCTTGTCCACAGGAACGTTGGTAAGGACGCTTTCGACGACGAGGGAGGTGATGTCATTAGCGGGAGGTGCGTCACGTAGGATTTCAAGGATATCCGAAGCAGAGGATAGGTTGTAGGTGTTAGGTACATATGGCGTCAGGTGTTCGTTGAGTTTCACGGCTACGGTGTAGGTGGTAGTGGGTATCTGTGAGATGATCGGGCATAGAGGGTTGCCAGGTTTATGTCTTGATATTGCCGTAAGCGTAGCCTAGTGAGTACTCGCCAGTCAGCTTTTGTAGGTGTGGGCCCTTGGTGGTGGCGTTGATAGTGGAGATAGCGGTGCTAACTCGTCTCTTGATGGTGTCGGTGGGGTTACGAATTATCCATCTGAACTTAGGAGGACTGCATTGAAAAGATCAATAGCATCCTCAGTGTTCTGGTGCCTGACTTTGTCATTCAAGAAAGGGATTTTTTGCTGTCTAGGGTCACGTTTTGTAGGGGTAAAGGAATCCCTCTGATTCTTCAGCTGCTAGGGAGGGAGCTGGCCCCTGCCCCTCAAGCTTTCATTACTGTCACTATGGTTTAAATGCCTCCGGTGGACCACGAATTGGCAACTACTATTATAGTTATTCTCAACTGTAAAGAATAAGTTTTAAAGATTCTCTCTAAGACTTACAGTCTTACTCATACTTAACTAAACGCAAATCATATTGTAATGAGACTTACTAACATGATTAGAAATTTCTGTATAAGTGTGGAATATGTAATATAAAGCTGATCTATCCTTAGAGAGAGAAGTATAGAAAAGGTGACAGAGGACATTGGTAAAGGCAGAACGCCACTGACTGTTATCATTCCCAAACAAGAATCACGAAAATACTGAGCTCACGGGAGAACAAATAATCGTATCTTTGCCTTATATCCTGAGTATATAGAATCATATTAACAAAACCTTACTGTTGGGTGGGTGCAATAGATTTTGTCTCTATACATTATGTTAATGGGTGAATGAATTTTACGTTGATAAGACAAATGTGTACATGTATGCAATCATCTGTTCATTATTGGTGATTAAATTTGCTATGTAGATAAATTGAATGACGTGTTCATTCTTCATCATGAAAAAATACTTTAAACGTCTTGGACGTTAAGGTATTTGACTAATTTTCGAGTAATAGCATTGTTTTTTAAGAACAGCGGTTTTCCGGTGATAACTTGGCGATTTTCGAGTAATAGAGCAGTTTTCAAACATCAACTCTGCAGTTTTCCAGTAATAGCTTAGGCGTTGGTGTAAGAGACTGGAGTCGCTGTAACTGCGATGCTTGTCAAGTTGGTTTAGACATTACTGGGAGGAGCTTACCGCAAAGTATGTCTTGCTTCACGTTGGCGGTACACAGGCACTTTCCTTCTCTTCCTACTTACCTCTCTGTTATCATTGGCCTTGTTCTCTTCTTACTCTTTCTTCTTTCTCTATATTCTTTCACGTCCTCTTCCTTCTTTCTTTTCAACAGTTCCTCTCCCGTCACCCATTTGTCATTCTATCTGTCTGATTGTTTTCTCGTATGGAATACCTATGTGTAAGCAAGATGAGTGCTGTTAATTCTGATAATTACATATTTCATCATGAACAAAATTTCGCTATTACCTAGGGAATGAAAAGTAGTATATGTTTTTCCAAGACTGATTCAGGAGGTTTAACATGAAGGTAAGTGCCTTCCCTCCTTGAAAATTCATTCCACTTTCAACAGAACTGTTCTACCTGCCCAACGCATACTGGACTCGAAGCGAAAGTTTCTGGTCACGACACGTGACTTCTTGAGTGGACCAATGTACTCTCTGTTGTATATTGGGAATTTCCTGATACCTACCTTTGGCTGTGAGATTGCACTCAATCTGTTTTGTAAGCATCCTCAAATATGTTGCAGTGATGCAGATCAAGGTTACGGAGTGGCATGGCGACCAGCGTTATAATCTAAGAGCCAGAAGCACATATTCCAGCAAATCATTTTATTGATCATTAATCTTTTGAATGGTGCGAGTTCTTGCGTGTTCCTGCAGTAGGTAGGAGCTTAGAACATCGATTGTTGTTCATGAAGTTGAGAGTTCATTTTTCGTTTAATTTGAAACGTTGCGCTTCAACTTCCTCTATTTCTAAGGAGACAGTTACTGTCCGAAAAGCATTTTTTTTTATCTGGACGCAAGCAGGATTATGGTCCTGATGGCATCCATCCCCATGTACTGAACTTGTACCTGTGCTTGCTCGTCTGTTCCGTTTCTGTTTAAAAACCCAAACTTTTCCTTCTCCTTGGAAACACACATTGATACATCCCATCTCTAAGAAGGGTGATCGTTCCGTCAACTCTATCGTCCTATTGCTTTGACATTTACGATTTCCAAAGTCTGTGAATCTACCTTCAACTCCTATATCTTTAAACACTTCGAAAATAAGTCTTCTCTGATCACTAGAATTCTGTAAGGCGAGATTCATTGGTGATATTCTTTCCTATCTTACCATCCGAGCATCATCCCTGAAAGATTTTGGGAAGTCATGTGTAGCTGCCCTTGATATATCTAAGGCTTTTGACAGGGTGTAGCATTGGGGTCTCATCTCTAAGCTCCCTTCTTTTGGCTTCCTTCCCTCATCTTGTTCTTTCATATCTAGCTTCCTTTCCGGGTGATCTATCTCTGTGGTTGTTGATGGATTAGATTCCCCAATTTTCCCCCTAAACAGCAGCGTCCCCCTCAAAGTTCTGACCTGTTCCTTACACTTTTCCTCCTTTTGTTCAACGATTTCTCTCCTCCACAAATAATCCAGTGTACTCATACGCTGACGACTCAACAAGGCATTCATCCTCTTCCTTCAATTCTGTTTCCTCTTCTCTCACTCGAATTGCATTTCGTCTTGACACAGTTTACTCGATAATCTCGGACTGGATATATCAGTTTAATGCCTCCAAGACCCAGTTTCTACCCATCTCTCTATCGAAAACTCACAACTCTCGCCTCTCCCTTGATGATTCTATAATTCCACCTCTCGACTCAGTAAATACGCTTGGTATTACTGTAACATCCACTCTTTTTTGGAAATCCCACATTACAGAAACAGCTAAGCCTGCCTCTAAGAACTGGGTGTCCTGTTTAGATGTCGAAACAACTTCTCTGAACAGTTGCTCCTTTTATACGAGGGATTGATGCGTCCTTGTATGGAGAACCGCTCTCACATGTGGGGTGATTCTAGCTCTGTATTCTTACTTGACAGAGTCGAGTTGAAAGCAGTCCGACTTATAAACTGCCCAGGCTAACTTCCAAACTTGACCCTCTTGGCCTGCGCCTCAGTGTTGGTTCATTTTCCCTCTTCTATAGATATTACTTTGGTTTATGCTCTCGAGAGTTGGCTGCTTGTACGCCCCCACCACTAGCTAGACCACACAATACTCGTCAAGTTGCTGCGTCGCATGAATATTGTGTGGCCTTCGACAACTCAAGGGTGGGCCGCTTTGATATATGCTTCTTTCCCTACACGTCGAAGCTTTGGAACTCTCTACCTTTTCATGTCTTTCCCAATACCTATGACATGGCACATTTCAAAAGACAGGTCCTTCACGTCCTCAGACGATATATTGTCCTTAGGTACTTAATTTCCAACAAATCTGTTCTCTTCTTTCCATTTTTGTATAAAAGTCTACGCCTTGCAACCATAAAACACCCTCCTTGCCCAGAACGACGATGACCTCATTTTTCACACGAGGCCCAGTATCTAAAAACACAAGTGCCCCAGTATTACCCAAGATCTTTCCAAAGGCTCTAAATAAAAGGGCTGACTGTGATGTTGACTGGTTGGTTAGGATTATCAGTGTATTTATGAATCATGATAAGGTGCCTGAGGTTAGGCGGAAGGCGCTCATAGTGGCACTGTATAAATGCAAGGGGGATAAAGGTGAGAGTTCAAACTACATATATTTGAGTTTGTTGGGTGTATCCCGTACGTTCTAAGGGATGGTAATGATTGAGAGGGTAAAGGCAGGAAACAGTGAGCAAGTATAAAGGAAAAAGAAAGTTATGTACGTATAGATTATTATACCTTTCGTGCAAACTCGGATCATCTCTCCCTCATAGATCACTCAAAATGTTATTAAAAGAACTCAAAAAAAAGAGTCCAAATTACTCGCTGACTAATCATTTACTTAGAAATCGGCTTCATTTGCATATAATAAAAACAAGTGAAACAAGCGAGGCATTATGGTCCTCACAAACGACCAAATGCCACCGTTCAGTACGACCATCTTGACACTGAATCTCATTTGCATAATTAATTAGCCCATTCCAGCAGATGAGCTTTCCTAAACGTTCCGGTGAGGCAGCTGTGAGAGGTTGCTACTTTAACTACCATCATCATGAAGTTAACCTATGTGCCAATGTTGCTTTCCAAGTGACGGGTAGTAATTTAAGTAAGACCCAAGTTGAAAGGGAGAGAACTGTGGGGTTCAGAGAGAAAAAGAGACTTACTTACTTACTGTACAGAGAGAAAGAAAGACCTACTTACCGGAGAGAGAGAGAGAGAGAGAGAGAGAGAGAGAGAGAGAGAGAGAGAGAGAGAGAGAGAGAGAGAGAGACCTACTATACAGAAAGAGAGGGACACCTACTTAGTTACCTACGATATTTTGCAATGATAGCAGGGCCAGCGGGGAGCACCCACTCACTTTGAGAAATAGAACTGTTCTTAGCTGCAACCTGGATTACATAGTAACTGGTTCTGTTCTTGGTTTATCTGGGGCTGACTTCAACCACTTGTCAAGTATTCTTTTAAATGTTCCTGAAGTATTTTCCATGAATGTTTATTTCTCTTGGCAGTATATTGAATAGTCGTTCTAACTTTCTGGTAGGGCTGTCATATAGTTTCCTCTGAAATATATATATTCGGTAAGTTCCGTGGTATTATTGAATAACTGATAATTTTGTGTCTTCCTTTTTTAGAGGCTTTCAGGTTTAGTACAGTTTCCCCTAATATCTTCAATCTGCTGTTAAGCTTTGTTTAGTTCATTTAGCCTTTTATGTTAGGTATTATGTTTCATTCATTAGACGTTGCTGGTGACTGCTTCTGATTTCTCTCTGATTTGTGTATATCCATTCTTTTCTTTAATGACTATACATTACAGCAGTCTTCACTATTACATCTTATAAATACATTAAGCATTTTCAGAAATAGATTTCTATTTCTCGTAGCGAAAGATGTCAGAGAGGGAGGGAGAGAAAGAGAGGGAGCTAGAGAGGGAGGGAGAGAAAGAGAGGGAGCTAGAGAGGGAGGGAGAGAAAGAGAGGGAGCTAGAGAGGGAGGGTGCTTTTAACCAGCAACCGACATTATCTCAGCATGTGACGTAGAGGTGAATTTACTCAAAATGAGGTTAGCTTATGTCTTTGTCACTCTTATGTGGACTATTCACTAGAATGTGTCATTTTCACTTGCATATGTCCTTTTCACGTGCATGTGTTCTCTTCCCTAGCACATGTCCTCAACCCTGTCAAGTATCTCTGCGCTAATACGTGTCCTTTACAGTAGCAGTAGCTTCCTCCCCGATATGTGTCCCTCCACTATTATGTGTCGTTCCAGTTGCTGTCTACCTCGCTAACGCGGTAGACAGCGACAAAGTATAATAAATAGATAAAATGAATATATATAAGGATGAAGGCAGCAAGTATGAATATGTACATATGTATGTATGTATATGTGTGTGTAAGAATACTTCCCACGTATTCCCTGCGTGTCGTAGAAGGCGACTAAAAGGGAAGGGAGCGGGGGGCTGGAAATCCTCCCCTCTCTTTTTTTTTTTTTTTTTTTTTTTTTTTTTTTCCAAAAGAGGGAACAGAGAAGAGGTCCAGGTGAGGATATTCCCTCAAAGGCCCAGTCCTCTGTTCTTAACGCTACCTCGCTATCGCGGGAAATAGCGAATAGCATAAAAAAAAAAAAAAAAAAATGTATAGATACGTATATGTGCATGTGTGGGCGTTTATGTATATACATGTGAATGTGGGTGGGTTGGGCCATTCTTTTGCCTGTTTCCTTGCGCTACCTCGCTAATGCGAGAGATGGCGAATAAGTGTTGTATACATATATATATATATATATATATATATATATATATATATATATATATATATATATATATATATATATATATATATATATATATATATTCTTTCTTTCTTTTAAACTATTCGCCATTTCCCGCGTTAGCGAGGTAGCGTTAAGAACAGAGGACTGGGCCTTTTTTGGAATATCCTCACCTGGCCCCCCTGTTCCTTCTTTTGGAAAAAAAAAAAACGAGAGGGGAGGATTTCCAGCCCCCCGCTCCCTCCCCTTTTTAGTCGCCTTCTACGACACGCAAGGAATACGTGGGAAGTATTCTTAATCCACTATCCCGAGGGATAATATATATATATATATCCTTATATATATCCTCTTGGTCAATCTTTCCTCACTCATTCTCTCCATGTGCCCAAACCATTTCAAAACACCCTCTTCTGCTCTCTCAACCACGCTCTTTTTATTTCCACACATCTCTCTTACCCTTAGGTTACTTACTCGATCAAACCACCTCACACCACACACTATCCTCAAACATCTCATTTCCAGCACATCCACCCTCCTGCGCACAACTCTATCCATAACCCACGCCTCGCAACCATACAAAATTATTGGAACCACTATTCCTTCAAACATACCCATTTTTGCTTTCCGGGATAATGTTCTCGACTTCCACACATTCTTCAAGGCTCCCAGGATTTTCGCCCCCTCCCCCACCCTATGATCCACTTCCGCTTCCATGGTTCCATCCGCTGCCAGATCCACTCCTAGATATCTAAAACACTGTACTTCCTCCAGTTTTTCTCCATTCAAACTTACCTCCCAATTGACTTGACCCTCAACCCTACTGTACCTAATAACCTTGCTCTTATTCACATTTACTCTTAACTTTCTTCTTTCACACACTTTACCAAACTCAGTCACCAGCTTCTGCAGTTTCTCACATGAATCAGCCACCAGCGCTGTATATATATATATATATATATATATATATATATATATATATATATATATATATATATATATGTATATATATATATATATATATATATATATATATATATATATATATACATATATACATGTATTTTTTTTTAACTTTCTAAAATGGGAAACAGAAGAAGGAGTCACGCGGGGAGTGCTCATCCTCCTCGAAGGCTCAGACTGGGGTGTCTAAATGTGTGTGGATGTAACCAAGATGTGAAAAAAGGAGATATAGGTAGTATGTTTGAGGAAAGGAACCTGGATGTTTTGGCTCTGAGTGAAACGAAGCTCAAGGGTAAAGGGGAAGAGTGGTTTGGGAATGTCTTGGGAGTAAAGTCAGGGGTTAGTGAGAGGACAAGAGCAAGGGAAGGAGTAGCAGTACTCCTGAAACAGGAGTTGTGGGAGTATGTGATAGAATGTAAGAAAGTAAATTCTCGACTAGTATGGGTAAAACTGAAAGTTGATGGAGAGAGATAGGTGATTATTGGTGCATATGCACCTGGGCATGAGAAGAAAGATCATGAGAGGCAAGTGTTTTGGGAGCAGCTGAATGAGTGTGTTAGTGGTTTTGATGCACGAGACCGGGTTATAGTGATGGGTGATTTGAATGCAAAGGTGAGTAATGTGGCAGTTGAGGGAATAACTGGTATACATGGGGTGTTCAGTGTTGTAAATGGAAATGGTGAAGAGCTTCTAGATTTATGTGCTAAAAAAGGACTGGTGATTGGGAATACCTGGTTTAAAAAGCGAGATATACATAAGTATACGTATGTAAGTAGGAGAGATGGCCAGAGAGCGTTATTGGATTACGTGTTAATTGACAGGCGCGCGAAAGAGAGACTTTTGGATGTTAATGTGCTGAGAGGTGCAACTGGAGGGATGTCTGATCATTATCTTGTGGAGGCTAAGGTGAAGATTTGTATGGGTTTTCAGAAAAGAAGAGTGAATGTTGGGGTGAAGAGGGTGGTGAGAGTAAGTGAGCTTGGGAAGGACTCTTGTGTGAGGAAGTACCAGGAGAGACTGAGTACAGAATGGTAAAAGGTGAGAACAATGGAAGTAAGGGGAGTGGGGGAGGAATGGGATGTATTTGGGGAATCAGTGATGGATTGCGTAAAAGATGCTTGTGGCATGAGAAGAGTGGGAGGTGGGTTGATTAGAAAGGGTAGTGAGTGGTGGGATAAAGAAGTAAGATTATTAGTGAAAGAGAAGAGAGAGGCATTTGGACGATTTTTGCGGGGAAAAAATGCAATTGAGTGGGAGATGTATAAAAGAAAGAGACAGGAGGTCAAGAGAAAGGTGCAAGAGAAAGGGCAAATGAGAGTTGGGGTGAGAGAGTATCATTAAGTTTTAGGGAGAATAAAAAGATGTTCTGGAAGGAAGTAAATAAAGTGCGTAAGACAAGGGAGCAAATGGGAACTTCAGTGAAGGGCGCAAATGGGGAGGTGATAACAAGTAGTGGTGATGTGAGAAGGAGATGGAGTGAGTATTTTGAAGGTTTGTTGAATGTGTTTGATGATAGAGTGGCAGATATAGGGTGTTTTGGTCGAGGTGGTGTGCAAAGTGAGAGGGTTAGGGAAAATGATTTGGCAAACAGAGAAGA